>NW_007585110.1:70269-88449 GCF_000523025.1 Cynoglossus semilaevis | reverse complement strand
ACCCTGTCTGCTCTTTTTTGAGGGGAAGGGCAACATTATAACCAGGGGAATGCAGTGAGAGCAGGGGAGGCTCTAATGAGAGCCCATAATCACTTAACAGAGACCAGGTGCTGTGTGTTTGTATAACATTGCACTCCAGACAATAGAACGTCACTTTGAGTTTGCAAGAAGCAGAAGCAAGAGTCTGGACGAAGTATTTCCATTTTGTATGCAAAATGTTTATTGGATGACAATGTTATTGCTTTGACACAAATAAAATAGAGCACATTTACAAATATATAATATAGCTATAAAAACTGTTTTCCTATCACCACAGAATAATAACACATAGCTACAATGCCCATATATATTTCTTCCTGTACAAAAATAGTTCTATCTGCATAAGTACTTCAATGTAACCTCTATATAATATTTAAATAAAGTAAATTCATATATACAAATATCTGCAATAAACACAAAAAATAGATTGCACATGTTTTTGTACAAAAAAAACAAAACAATTTCAAGTATATTTCAATCCATCTTGGACTGGCACAATTCTCACAGAATAATAGGCATTTTCCATTATACAGTGTCCAAAACTCAACATATCCCCAGAGCACCACAGCCCTGTAGCCTATCTTTCTGTTTGGCTTAGTGATAAAGTTTGTCTTTTCCTGATAATTCATTTGACCTAAAGTCCAAATGGAAAAGTGCAGGCAAAAACTGACAGCTTGACCACATGGGTGTAATCCTTAGAGGACGGAGGATGACTCCCAAACTTGAGGAATTACTGTGTTAAGTCCCACAACGTTAGACAAAGAGTTCCCTTCAGGAATCAGTACTTTTCCTTTGCCTCTGCCAAGCAGAGAGAAGCACCTGTAGTTTCCTCCATGCTGTGCCATCCAGTGTCTGCATGCTGGCTGCAGTCTTGCACACTCTTCATCACTGAGCTGCAACCTCAGTGTAACACAGTCTGTTCTCTGACTAAGTCCTCCTGGCTGAAAAATAAATGTGCTGCAGAGAACAAGTCAGGAGTCTGCGGTATTTTGAGAATTTCAGAGCAGAGCAGAGAGGATGATCTGCTACTCCCATTCTTTTGACAAAGTTCTATTCATGTCCGTTTGAGGAGAGCCATCAGCTTATGAACCTGTGAGTCTGTTATCCTCCACTCGGGCCGGTCCTGCTCCTGGCTCCGTGAAGGTCTCTGCTCTGGCACAGACCGACGCCTGCGGCCGTATCCCTTTGGACTCAGCATGTCGGGAGGGGCATTCCCAATCTTCAACTTGTTATTGAGCTGGTGCAGGCGATGGGCCAGGTCATGCACAGTGCAGGTGCCCAGTGAACAACCTTGTCTCCTTGGTGGGCTCACTGGGTTCTTGGACCTTTTTGTTCTCACACTGATTCCAGTTCTGAAAGACAGGGGAGAGACAGTGGGACGTTAATTCATGTGATTACAGCCGGTTGTTTTCTGGACAGTTGTCTACAAATTGACCACAGATGAAACATTTCTCAGGACAACATGGTGGGTGTTTTACCTGGAATGTGGCAGCAGGTTGTCCCTGACTTCTTCTGCTCTGACAAAGTTCTCAGAGTCTGCCGTCTTCTCCACTGAGACACTGTCAAGGTTTCGTCTCAATCTGTGCTCCAGCCATAGGCTTAACCTGGGAGGGGAGAAGAAGAATTCCATAAGTATGTAGGCAAACTCAGTAGGTGTGAAACTGCTGTGCTACGTCTTGCATCACATTAAACTTTTAATCACTGAATGAATAGAGAAACTCACCTTTTCTTCACCTGTGGATTCACCTCAAGTTCCACACAATGAGCTACGGTTGCCAGGAGGCAGCAGTAGAGGAAGGAGTGCAAGATCAGTTTCATGTTGGCTCCTGGGGAAAGACGATGAGTGAAAATTAATATTGTTTTTCCAGTTAGATCTACATGATATGAATTAATATGTAACTACATTGAACTCCTATTGTCTGCTTGTTCATGCAACAGTCTCTCCACACAATATATTCCCTGAAGAGCAACTACTGGAGCTGTCTTACCCAAGAGTCCAAAAGCCAAGTTATTTGCACTTATCATTCATTTATTTAAAAAGTTAAGCTAAGGTCAGATTTGACTCAGTAAAGTAAACCTACAACTCTGCTTTGGGCCTCTGGCCAATAATGTGAAGGACACTGTCTGCCAATGAGGGGCTGAAAATAGGCTCAGTTAAACAAAAACGTCCCTCAACTGATTGGGGTGGCACAGTTGATCAGATTTATACATTCATAACAAACATACAATATAGTTGCTATTTCAGCAGGGGACAAATTGTGGTGTTTGGCAGACCCTTTGTAAAAGGTAGACCCTCCACTGACAATGAAACATGCAAATGTAAATGGCTTGCATAATACCGCTGGACAGATAACCTGTCCTTGTCCCTAACTTGAGTCCTGACCCCAAAAATACAAGCAGTCAAGGCAAAACTAAATATTAAAAAAACAAAAAACAAAAAAAAACTTTCCTAAATAAAAGCACACATACCTTAATATCTATGACAGATCTGTTGAATGTGAAGGTTCTACTTGTTGAATCAGCTGTAAAAGAATACTCCAGGGGTTTTCTTCAAATTGCCACTGGTTCTGAGAGGCAGCTGTGTCACTCTGCTATTAGCTCCTCCACACAAGGCTGCGAGCATTTATACAGGAGGTGGGAGGGGTCACTGAGTCTCTCATCCTCTCCCTCCACCCCCACACGATCCATGGCATTACTTCTGTACTGCTGTTGCTCCGTGTGAGGTACAGTCTATCACAGATAAAAAAAAAAAAAAAAAATTCCTCAGGATAAAAATAGAACTTTACATGTTTAGATAATAGATTTATTCAACATTTTTTGCCCCCTCCCTTGAGACAGTGATAAATAAAATCCACACATAATGAATTTGTTTGTCTCCTGAGACTGTCCTTGTAGTTACAGGGTGTGTGTTTTTATGGCAACAAATCAAATTTCGTCAGACTTATAACTCACCTTGATTAACTTTGTGTGAGTGTAGTACATTAATGTCAACTGAAGTCTTTCTGTAATCCCTTTTCTTTAGACATCCATTGTGTTCTATTTGAAGTTAAAGGTCAATAATATTTCTTTGTTAACGTTCCTTTTTGTCCCACTGCCTAATTGTATCAGGTAAAATTTGAGCAATGTTTCCACAGGACACTCCCTGACACAGTGAACTTCCACATCAGACTGAATGAGCACGGCATTAAAACGCAAACTGATTAATTATAGCAAGTTTGGCCACGTGTACAATGTTACATGCTCTACGTATTTGTATGTACAAGGCAAATATTTGACTCCTCACCTCGTGGAGTTTATTTTAACATGTGGATAAACATGAAGTGGATTTTTACAATACTTCAAATAATCTGAAAAGGGGCTTGAAAAATAACCTGGAACCAACAATAATTGACACAGTTCAGCTGATCTGCTGTTATAAAGGATTACAGGTCATATAACTTTACTTTGTCTTGATTGGAATTTATACAAAGATACAGTATAAGTGAGGGAGCATGTGAGACACGAGGTCTGACAGGAGACAGCAACCCTGCTAGTATCTGACTCAGTGTGGGATGCTTGGTGATGAGAGTCACGTTCACATTCACAAACATTTACACAAACAGCATGTTGTACGTGTTGCTGTTGTGTCAAGCTACATTCTGTAGTTGGGAAGTGGGGGAACAACATGACTTCATACCTGGGGAATTCTCAAAGAATTCCACACATTTCATTTTATTTCATTTTATTATCCCAATAAAAAATAGAGAAAAGTCCATATTGTTATATCACAGGAAATATATGGAAATTACCGAAGAGAAACTTCCTAGAAGTGTGGTGCAAACGCAGGCTTATGTAATCATTTTATTTCCTATTGTTTCACTTTCAGTGCAGGGGTAAATACAGAGCTGGAGTTTCATCATAAACAGCAACTGTTCAGGCACCAATAAATGTGTTTCATCTAAAACTATTTATATCCTCCGCAACCTCATTCCGCAGACAGTGCCATATTTTATAATTTAAAAAATCTGGAAATGTCAAAAGCATGTGCTGTAAAACAGCAAATGTTTTATTTGCACTCCATGATGATAATTACCTCCAGCAGACAAATGGTTGGCCTTTGCCAGAATTTAGAGATTGTGAAATCACAGCGACGAATATCTGCTGTTACTTTTCATGTCCTTATATAGAGGCATTTTGTTTGTCTTTCATAAACAAGCTTCAGTAAGATTACTGGAAGCTCGGTAATTAAACTAGCAGGTATGAGTGACAGGAAATCTGTCAGGGAAAGTTGTTAGTGCCAGGATGAGGAGGGTGTTAATCCCACATATTTGATAGATTATTCATCTGTCACTTGTTGACCTGGGTCTATCTGTCTCCATCTATTCGTCATACAGAATTTAACGTCTCATGTCTCCATGTTCAGTGTAGTATTATAAGTATTGAGTCATGATTTCTGCTTCGTTATAGAGCCTTTTCCTAAGACTGCAATGAAAAAATACCAAGATGTATTCCAGCTATTTTTAAATTGTCATATAAATTTGCCAAAGCAAACTTCCAAAAAATGATTCATAAAGTTGCACCGTATCTACTAATCTCAGGTATTTGCTCCGTCTCTCCCAGTAACAACATTAATATCACCTTGAATAGAGCTAGTTTAATGTCAATGTTTTTGACAGCAACATTGAATTTGTCCGAGGCAGAAACCTCCTTCTGTTAGTTTTAAATATATTGGGCAGAGAAAATAATTTACCATTTTTGTCTGGGTAAAAGTATTTCTACTGTACTGAAACGATCTTGTTCGTGTGAAGGATTTTTCTCACTGTGATGAAAAAAGATGAAGAGCACAATAACACTGAAATTAGTTGTCTGATGGACCTGCATTTCTTATAGAAGCAGCTGCGGAGGTGAAACTTCTAGAAGCCATCGTGACTTGTGTCCACAGTCCAAGCTGCAGATGGGAGATGTGGTGAGGCAACGGTGGAAAATAATTAGAGGGAAGACAATTTGAATAGTGTGTGTTTTCCATTATGGCCCTGGTTCACTTAGTCACATTACTGAAGTCCTCTCAAATGAGTTTCAGTAACAGTGATGTCCTCATGCTGGACGTTTATAGGTTCCCCAAGAACCAAATCTGAAGAAATGGAGTTGAGACATGGTAAAAGAGGAGAATTTGCATCTGAAAAATGTGCAGAAATGATATGATGAACTGCGTTCAACGTGGACAAAAAATTATCCAACATCTGGTGGTGTTGATGTCACATAAAAAGTGAGACAATGCTCAAAGCCAAGGGAGAAATACCCAGTACTGCATGGTGTTTCTTAGTGACAGTTGTGCTGTATTTCTATTGGAAAAAGGAAAACAAGGCTGACCTGGTCACAGTGGGAAAGTCAAAGTGGATATACTTCAGTGGAGTGTTTACTTCAATGTGAAGAGCAGTGTGGATTCATTTAAAATCATTGATTTTTATGAGTTGAGCAATACAAATTATACATTTGTTTTGTTTCGGACCAATTGGCTTAAGTGTGTGTTTTAAATATTTAAGGCATAAACAAATGAAAATAAACATGCAGTCCTGTCTTGGTGGAGTTTGGTTGACTGTCTGTGAAGGCAGCAGGTGCTCTGGAGCCAACAATAGCCTCTGAAGAGATCGAGGAAAAATGCTGTGACCGCATCTCCTCTAATCTGCATAATGGAGCTTTTAATGCTCCTATAAAAGGGTTAGTTTACTTTTTCAAAGTCTAAGTGGAAACTGTCCAGCCAGGTGCCTGTGAACCCTGTCTGTTGGGCATATATTTCTAATTGTATTTACCTGTTACATAACAGACTGTCAATGTGTTACACTCAAAGACAAAGAATGATATTCATACTGTGTGTGTGTGTGTGTGAGAGAGATCTGCTATGATGTATGGTTCTGAGTAGGGACAACCTGGTGGACGGGTGGTTGTTCTTGGTGCTCTTGCCTTACGGCAAGGGTCACAGGTTCAATCCCTGATTCTCTGGGTAATCCAGCTTCATCCAGCAAGATGGAGGGAGTTAATGGATATATTGAACTAGAAGCTACCAGGGAGAGGGAAGACACTCATTTAGGAGGATGTAATAGGAAGGCACTATAATGGTTGGTGCAACAGTAAAGATTGCAGATAAGATAACAAGCTGACAGCAGACCTATGTTTTCCTAAATGGCTATGGTTGTCTGGATGACGACCATGCAAGCGTTTTTTAACCTGTGGACTTTTTTTCTCTGTTGCATCCTGCTCTTATGGAAGCTTATTTACCATTAAATGTTAGTTTAAGCTATTGAAAGATATCCCAAAATTTAATTTGAGTTTGACCTTTATTAAAAACAAGACTGTCCCTAATATGTGATAAGTATCGCCTTGTGGAAGATCCCAAAAAGAGCCTTGTCTAAAAGCAGTTATTTCCCAGGCTGCTCTGTGGGGGCACAAAGCTGTATTTGTAAACTCCACGGCCCACGCCCATGGATGGCTCAGGATCTCGCGCAGGCGCTGACGCCGCTTCTGTCAAACATGGCTGTGCCTTGGAAGGAGGAAAAATGCTGAATTGTGTTGGTATATTCCGAGAAAAGCAGCAGAAATGGCTAGATTGGCTGACTATTTCATTGTGGTGGGATACGATCAGGAGAAAGCCGGTAAGTGTGTCGAGGTCTGGTCGGAGAATCGAGCTGCTGAGGTTTTGGATTGTTGTCCAGGCCGTCACACACTCACTCACACACTCCCTCCCTGTGTTGATGCCTTTAGCTTTACGTTAGCCACACAGCTACCATCTACCGAGTCTGTGGGGCATTTTTGTATCTTTAAATTCAATGACTGACCGAATGGCGGTCAGCTCTTTGAGTGTTTAACGAATGAAATTGACGGCATATCATATCAGCACTAAAGAGTTATCCTTACGGCGCGCTGTGGGATTTGACTTAAAAGTTTTTATGAATTCGAAAATGTGTCACATCCTGCCCCGGCTGATGGCTGCTCCTATCAGCTCCGGAGGCTTGGCTTTCTCACCGACTCTTCTGTGAAGAAGTTCTGCAGACACAGGCTGCACCCTAATCACATTTATGTTGCTGACACTCGAGGATTGTGAGTGTTTACATGCATCATTAGTGTGTTGTTGGCTTGCGTAATGTTGGTCGGCGGTGGTCAAGCACTGAATACTGTGTTGTGGGGCTGTTTTTTTTTTAATGATGAGGCACTTGTAAGAGGTTTGTTGTGCTATACTTGTTTTTACAGGAGGACGTTTTTCGTCAGCGGGGCGTAACGTTTCACAGCTGCAGAGTAGAAGGCAGTGCATGACTCCAACAAAATCCAGACGGGAAGCCCCATCCCCATTCTTTGTTTTTAGATCCAGGTCATGGATCATATACCAAGAATGGACGTAGCTTTTCTCTTTTCCTTTTAAACTACAGATATGTGGTCAGTGTAGACAGCCATCAAAGGTTTTTGTTGTTACAATTGCATATATAAAGCCCAGGATGCACTAGAGTTTCATTTTTGCCAGATTTTACCCACAATTCCCAGACAGAACAGATCCAATCTGATCTTAGTTGCAGAACAGTGATCCCTTGCTATAACACGGTTTACTTTTCACGGTTTCGCTACTCAACTGATTTGCATCGTGCATTGTGTTCTGCATTCTGATTGGCTAAAAAGTCACTCCGCTTCTTCTCTACCTGTGCGCCAATAACGTTGCGGTTTAATATGTACACGTACGTAAAACAGCTTGCCAAATTGACATTACGTACGTGCAAATTCTCTTGCAATTTCGAGTTTATCAAACCCCATAATGTCGACAAAACGCTCTGGACCGGCAAAAGTACCTGCGGTAGGGACCAAAAGGCAGCGGAAGATGCTGTCTATCGGTGATAAAGTAAAACTATTGGACATGCTAAATGAAGGTAAAAGCTATGCGGCTGTAGGTCGGCATTATGGAATTAATGAATCTTCCGTTCGTTCCATAAAGAAGGAAGAAAAAAACATAAGGAAGACAGCAGCAATAAGTTTTAATAAGGATTCAAAAAGGGTTGCAACTGCCCGCAACAAGACCAGGTAATTTGTATTTTTTTCATAATCATTTTTAATTTTCTCCCGTTCACGGTGGGCGGTGCTAATCTCCGCAATTTGAAGCCTTCTGTTCACGTTGATGATTAAAATTATTATTTGACAGTACATTACAGAAGTTATTTGTTGAAACGTTTCTAAAGTACTTTTATTTTACTTTATTTGTGAAACAAATGGTTGAGACTGTAAAATGGTTTGTTCGTTCTTTCTCTTCTTTTTCTGAGTATTTAATTGTAAAAAAAATAAAGATTTCTACTTCACGGATTTATATATAAAAGAAATAAAGAAATGCCAAGATTCACTGAAGTCAACAATTTTCTGCAGTACTGTTTATAGAAAACCTGACAATAAATCATTGCATGGCCCACTAATGGGAGCTTAGTTGTAAGATGACTCCCATTGAATGGTTCAGCTGTCAGTCAAATACCGTCTCCACCTCCGTGTCACTGGCTGGAGTGACAGTAGCTGGACATGTTGATTGTTTGCCTACTAACAGTTTTCCCTAACATTGAATCTTTAATGTAGCTTTGGAAGCTTGGTAATGTACACACTAATGGTACTTATGAGCACTAATGCATTAAACATAATGACATACTGTATCTTGGCAGTTGGACGGTTGATATAGTTTATTTGACCTACTCTGATTTCAACAGCAGGTAGGAGTGAACACAGAAGTGCAAAAATATGTTTGGCGTGCTTAGCCCATCACAACACTTGTTGGCCTTTGTGTAAGACACGGAAAGCTGTTTTCCTCTGGTGAAGTCTCACTTTCTCCTGATCCAAAACAGTAAAATGCTTTGCATGCTTGTTTAGACACTGACAACAAACAAAACCTGTCATTGCACAAACCTCAGATCTCACATTTCGAATTTCTCCAAATGACAAACAATAGCTCAGATAGCTCTGTATTTTATTCAGGAAGAGCTGTAGTGTATAAAAAAATCCCCAGAGAAGCCTGGAGAATGTAGAATATTCAGACAGTCTGCCATAAGGGAACAAATTAAGGTTCCAAGTCTCTTCCATCCTTCCCCATGTGTGTCAAAGCGAGGCCAGAGCAGCTGAATCCTTTTAGTAGCCTTAGTCGGCCTGATCTGCAATTGGTAAACAGATTTTTTTTATGAGGTCTCTGCATCCCAGCTCCAACTGACCAGGTTATAGACAGTTCAGAATAGGACTTGACTGTTGAATTGAGTGAAAGCTCACATACAGTACACACAAGGAATATTTTGGACGTAAACATCTCCTCCTGTGACATGGTTTTTCTTCTGTCCATATTAACCTGCTGTCAAATTTAGCTTGATTAAAGAATGTTTAAACTTGCATCTTGCCATGGACCCAGAGAAATATGGTATGTGTAAATGGATGAAACTCTGATACTCTCATCCAAAATTCTTCTTTGTTTAAGGCAAAACCTACCTAACTTATCACTTAGTCTCCTTCCCACCTACAGTCTCTGCTCCAGTGTCCTGACCCAATTGTAATTGTTTGATTAGGGAGGAATAGAACAATTGGAAATAATGCTGTTGGTTGAGAAATAGGATGGGTTGAAACTGAAAGCAAGAATTAGATTGCGGTTTAAGTACATCTCTAAACTGACCTAATAAAAATGAAACTTCAGCTTGTTTATATGCAATAGAGAACAGCAATCGTGCAATAAACAAAGGGCATGTGGGACAGACAGCGTATGCTGCCAGAAGAAATAGGTAATAAATGTGGTGCTGAAGCGTCTCTCAGGGGATGGGGAGACAGGTGTACAGCCAGAGACAGTAGGTTAGAGATCTTTTATTGTATTTGTACCTTTGGAAAAATATAATTCCTAATGAAAATTGTCTCAAGCAATTCTATTTTTATTGTAACACTGGTGACCTATAATACAATCTGTAAGTCACATGACTAAGGGTCCAGAAACTGTGCCTGCTGCAGGAGACTTGGAATTACACCTTGTGTGAATACGGTTTAATTGACAGTAGTTCTTAAGCCAATTCCAGGTAGTATTTGTCATGTTGGTGCATCAAATGTATAACCAAATACAAAAGCATCCGTTAATGTGAACTACAAAAAATATATTCCATCGGCAGTATCCTGAGAAGTCTCTTTTTCCCCTTGGTAGTAATAACATGACTCACAACCTTTGGAGATATTTTTTATGGACAATGCTGGAATCTCAAAAAGGTGGTTTGGATGGATGTAGAGTTGGATCCATTTATTTATTTGCACTTTTGCAATGAAACAACTTTTTTAGCTTTTTGTTTGCCAAAGGACAGGTTGTGGTTCATTTGCTGTTCATCATAAATTTTAATTTACCACATTAAAAAAAAAGAAGAATTTCCTCATCTGTTTTGTTTTAAACTCTTTATTGGACAGATATCCATCTTTATTGAATCAAACTGTTTTTGGAATGTGTTTGACTGTCACTATGACTGATCTCTGTTCTGGGTGCCTGCCTGTGTAGTCTAGGTCCTTGAGTTGGACACAGACTTGCTTATGTAACCCAGTGGATTCCCAAGAAATAACACAAACCACTTCCAAAAGATTAGAGCAAAGCAATCCCATTAGTTGATATGGTTCATGATACTGTAGACGCGTGTGTGGTAGCACATTCAGAAATTGAAAGATGTATGCATGCCCTTGCCAAATATGCAGTAACCTGTGCAAAAAATGTGTGGACATTTTCTGACAAGGCTTCTGTAACGCACAGTCAACACTGAAGTGTTTAGTAGTGACACCTAAATGTAGGATGTTATTTAATGAAACTTGGCCAATAGCTTGTAAAATGATGCAAAGTATATAGCTATTCAGTATAGGACCATCTCTAATTGATATATTAGGCTGAAATATGGCAAATTAGCTAAGGGCGTACCAAAGAGCAACATAAAGTTAGCACATAATTAGCTGAGGGTTGGCCAAAAGGAAGCTAGATATGTTGACACGTTTTACAATGAGCCTGGGATGTTAGTTGTTTGATATTTCAAGCTGCTGTCAGTGTTGTAAAATAGCATACAGGGGTGCTCTACTTACGTACGTTGGGGTTCGGTTCCTAGCAGTGATGTAACTAATATGTAGGAAATGGAATCCATTCTATTTAAAAGCAATGAATACCACATGGAAAGTATGCTGTTGAATTCTGTGTGCTATTGTTTTCTCATTTTCTTCTAATTGGGTCTGACAAGCAATGCCATCAGAAACTTTTAGACTTTTGCTAGTGAGCTATTCTGAAGGGCAAAAAGTTAATTTAAAAAAAAAAAATAAGGGAACAAGACTTTCTTAAAACATTTATAAGCAGGGAGTGTGGCGACATAATAACGAAACGTTGCAGGTCGAGGTTATCGTAAAGTGAAGACCCCCTGTATTAATTAGCAATAATGTCATTCCATACATTATTCATAATTTCCCACACAGTTACAGTAATACCCTTTTTTATTCCAAAAGAGGCTATGTTTTTGCAATGGCCCTTCTATGACACCTGCAAAAAAATGGTGTTTTGGAAGGAGAACGTTTTAATCTGCTATTTTTGTTGTTGAAATATTTAATCTTCTAGAAAATACTATGGAATTAGCGCATATTGGTCTGTCTGTGGGTTTGTTTTGATGGTTCTCTCCAAACATGCATCGTTCACTCTGTCATTACACTTTCATTTCTAGCATTTTCCATTAGATTCTATAGTGCTTTTCATGTTTGTAATGAAGAGTTTAATTGTCTTGTTTGCTTCAGATGGACATATTAATGGTCTGCTCATGTGGTCGAACTCTCACAGTTTAATAGATATGCACCTTTATGTTTCTGTAGCTTCTATTCTCTAATTATATTTTGCTAAGTGGATTCGGTGCTTATGTTGTCATTTAGGTAACTGCAATCTTAAAGGTCCTTGATTTCAAATTCCCCTCTTGTGGCTTATGTCAAGAAAGACTACCAGTGTAAAAACTGTGCTAGAGATCTGTGCTCTTGTCTGCCATTCACTAGTTTAAACTAACATTCACTCTAACTGGCAGTGGTGGCTTAGTGGTTGACTTGGGTCCAGAAGGTTTCAGGTTTGAATCCACCAGCTGCCAAGTTACCACTGAGGTGCTCTGAGCATGGCACCGTCCCCACACACTGCTCCCCGGGCGCTTAAAGCGTTAAAAGCAGAGGTCACATATCGTTAGCAGTGGTGTGCTGTGTCAAATTCACTTTCTTCTTCTTTCTTCTAACTCCCAATAACAGCTAGTAAAAAGTCAGAAGTAAAAATTATTGAAAATCACTTTGCTGACTTAGGGAAAGGGCTAAACAGCTGCTTATGGTCAAAAATGTGACTTGCTGTCACCTAGAGTTCTAGTTAATAACTTGTGTAACACTTCCAAGATGTACTTTTGTCTGCTCCAAAGTAAGTCATCATTTACATAACCAGTTTATATTAGAATATAACGTGAGGCTATTGGCAACTCTTTAAACCTCACAGTTCTGTTACTGCACCTGGTCTCTGGCTGGAACACTGGACTGAATGATGGCATTCAAACTGATAACTTCATATCACCTTTTGGCTATGCAAACAAAGGCATTGTGTTTTCATATGCTCCTAGTGTCTCACGTAAGATATTTTCTATGCCACAGAGACTAAAAACTTTTTATGAAAAGCTGAAGAAGGGATTTAGATGAAGGTAAGAAGTGGAATAGAGCTATTTGAGAAATATTACAAGGCTTCAACCATTCCCCACATATGAGCAGAAACAAAAGTAATGAATAGGAGAAGAAGACTCTCTCTATGCTCAGTTCTAAGTTAGTGTGACTAACATGGATAACATGTTCAAATAAAAGGATGGTGCTATAATTTAATTAGATATTTTGTCATTGTTGTTATGTTACATGAGAAGCTGCACAGATATTAGACTATGTTGTAGCAAATGCTTAAGGTTAATGCGATTCATGGTGCTTTGGGGTTTAGTTTGTTTTGTCTCTTTATGTGGTCCTGTGATAGGCTGGGCAACTGTCCTCCTGTACCATGTCTTTGCCTGATAACTGCTGCAATTGGCGCTAGCTTTGGATGGATTGATAGTTGACTGGATAATGCGTTTACACAATAGTTTGATTGATGGGTCAGATCTATATATGTGCTCCAACTGTACTTGTAATAGTGTGCTTCTCTCCCAGAATTCATAAAAACCAAGCACACTGGCAGTGTGCAATAATGCTAACAAGACAGGAGTGTTCTGTGTTTTTTATTTGTATTGGAATAGAGAGAGATGACACGTGTTGGAACAGCATAGAATTATTGTCTGCCATGTAAGTCCCTAGTCCAGTTCACCTAGCCCTGAAATGCCTAAATATAGGGACTATTGTGTCAGAATATCCAAAATAATAATAAAAAAACACGATGAAGAGAAATGATGTTTGTGAATCTCCGGAATTTTTAAACACCACACTGTTGCGCCAACGTTCTGTTAATTGCTGTGACATATAAGGCTGGCTGACGTCAGAGAGTCGAGTAATGGCTCGGCTTCAAGTGTTTGAGAGCTTGGCTTCCGATATTCAGAAAATATATGAGCAGCATCTCTTGTATCAACATTTTATCACTATAAATTACTGGTTTGGTTAATTCTTAGTGCACTTTACTTATAAACTTTGTGTGGAGGAGTGTGAGTAAGCATTACCAGGTAAGTGGTTCCAGAACAGCCCACCAGTGTGTGTGTGTGACTGTGCCAAGATAAGGTTACAAAGTGACGTGAATCGTGCGTAACTGGCAGAGAACACACTTATAAATTGTAGAATGAGCATTTGTCTTAATAGATCAACAACAGCAGTAAAATAAATCAACTAGATGAATGGAGTTTCTTTCCATGAAGAACAGAAACATCTGCTTTAATCAGGCAATACGAACAACTTTAAATCACACATATTGGCTTCATAACTAAAATTATGAGTTTTGGGTCATTGAAACTTTAAAGGTTTCTGGGACTTAGGTTCACACTATTGTTAGATATGACAGAGTTTAATAATAAGTAATGGTTATCATGGGTGTAGGTCAACAAGACAGGCACCACCACCAAAACTGCAATTCATGTTACACTGAAGTAAAATTTGATACCTGCTTGCTAATGTTCTTACTTCAACATAATTTCAAAAGGACCACACATGCGACATTGATAGTTAAATATATTCTAAGCTAACTTGCTAACAGCTAACATTGATGGCCCTATATTTACTGTAAAACTAGGAACTTAGCACATACTGTAAATACAAATTTATACATAATTAGTTGACACTTAAATGATACATTTTTGATAAATGTCTGTTTGTTCACGTGACATCCTTCTGCCTATCTTTCATCAATCTGTCCTTAGAAAACCTTTAGCTTTGTTACACTTAGGACATGCCTGTTGTGTTTTCTTTTACTATGTAATGAAGAATTTGTGGTTCACCTATTAAAGGATGCTTAGTTGAAATCCATTGTCCTATAAGAAGAAAAACTCACAAGCAGACCATCAAAGAGCTTAATAAAAGAAAACTGCCGTAGTCGTTTTATAGCTACACCACACACACTGTGTAGCATGCACCCACGTGCCGTGTTTAGAAACTAGTTTGTTCTTGTTATTTCTGCTTTCAGTAAATATATAAATAAATGAACCTGACTCTGGTTTCCATCCTCTTGCCTTTGTAACGGGCTGTTCAAATTAGCATGTTACTTCTCAGGCCTGGCTTCTATTATCCCACTGATGGGGTTCTTTATAGCTATCAGGGGGGTTGTATGTGAAAGCACGGCTTGCTTTAATACAAGAGTGCAGCCTCGTGGAATGTGAGGAATTCTGTCATTTATTTTCATCTGTGGCTGAAAATTACAACGTGGAACATGTGATTTCAATTAGATGGGCTGTAAAGACACGCAGATACGTAACAGTCAGACTTACTGGTGCTTGACCATTATCAGTGACCAGGCTGTATCTGGAAACCATCCACAGGTGAAGAAAGAAACACATGGAACCATCTTTTAGCTGCCTTCTTCATTAATACACCCAAGAGCCTCACTTCTAAGTCATTTTTCTGACGGGGTCCTAGTTGTTGACAGCAGGCCACAGGCACTTGGCCACTGAGGATCTGGCGTCATTATCATAGCCCTTCATCCTGCTGTTTGCCTCTGGTGTGCTTTAAATCAAAACACTGTGACACAATGGCTGCATATGACATTGTTTAAATAGTTTGCTGAGTCAGGGCATTTGAGAGCAGAATTTTGAAATCCAGTTAAACAAAAAGAATGAAATGAGCCAGGCTGCTTTACAGCAAAATGTGTATGTTAAATACAGACTTACTTAGTAGACAAGCAGAAGTAGAGTTTTGGTAACTAATATGCTGATTGTAATGCACAATGCTTTAGGAGATAGTCATTAGTACCACCTCAACTTACCTGCAGTAAACAGCTGCAATAATTAGGTGTTGGCACGTCACTGTATGCAGTAGAATCCTATAAAAAGTTAATGTTTCAACAGTGTAACAAAAAAACACCTATAAAATCTTTGGAGCTTATTCATTAAAATTAGTCCATAGGAACTTGGCACCAATTAAAATTTAAATCACTTTTAAAATTTAATCAGTGACATAGTAATGGTTGACAACAATATTCTGTAACTACAAAAGTCTCTCGTATTAATTTTAACACTGTATCCCAGCATGGTCCACTCCTAATATTTTCTCTCAAATTCCCTGAATTACATGCACACACCGTTTTGTTGTTGTATGCACCACAATTGATAGAGCACTTTCTGGATACAGCCTGCGCACGTCTTTGTCGTTGGCTCTGCCAGAACGTGACTAATTGCAGTTGTTAAAGGCTACAATTATTCACCCTTTTGGCCTACTGTAGCCTGAAATAATATTGATTACAACAAAATACATGGAATGCTAAAACACAAGTTTTTCAGTTGTCAATAAGGAAAAAAAATCCAGATTGTTGCAAACTCCTGTCAGTCGTGCCAAGATCAGTGCTGGCTGCTGTGGAGAACAGTCTGGAGTCTGTTCCCTCTATTTGTTCATGTCACATCCATTTGAACTTAAAGTTGTCATTTGTCCATACTTATAAATTATAGATGTCTCTAAAAAAATGCTCTTGGATATTCTTGCTAATGCTAGAATATAGCAATATGGTGTTAAATATTGGCTTTGGTTAATGGTTTTAAGTTGAAAAGTAAATTTAAATTTAAAACAAATACATTATTTAAACTCATCTTTATTTAGTATACAAAAATAATGAAGACAAACATTTCTGGTTTGGTTTCTGGTTTGGTGTCAACAGATGTACTGTTACAGCTCTAATGCCTTGTATACATTCTGTGTTGGTCTGAGTCTGGATTTTGTTTGGGTTAAACAGTGAAGGAAGATTTTTTTTTTCTCATAGGTTTGATTTATTCTTGTTGTCAGAACATTATCACTAAAATGAATGTCCTTACCCTGAGTGATCTGTTTTGTGTCAGTCCAGTCATTTCTACATCTTACACATAAGAACACATTCCTCTTCTAACATCCTGACTGAGTCTTCCCAGGATTACCTGGACCTTCTGTCCCTATTGGTTGTCTGATGATTTTTTTTAGGAAACAATACATCATTTTACATTTGTTAAATGTAGTGTTACCATTTTAACAGCTAGCTCTTGAATAAACTCTGCTAGTAGGCATAGAAACATATTTAATATATTGTTCACATGGTTTTTCAAAGAAACTTGTCGGTAAAGTTTTGCCATTTAAATTCACTAAAAAAACTTGTCCATGTTTAATGTTATTGTTGTATTACTATCGAATGAGATATGTATTTTTTTGTTTTGTTTTTTGTTTTCATTATTAAACCAGTTTGAATTATTTTTTGCCAAGACAACATCACGACTAGAAAGTCTTCTTACAGCAGCGGCAGAATCATAGCAACACAGAGTTATCTTTTGAGCAGAGGCAAGATGAGCAATAAGGCGACAACAGGATTCTTCTTATGAACATTATTTACATTATGTATCAACCAACTGCGAGTTGACAGAGAGCTTCTGTTGTTTTGTTTAAATACTTTTTAAGAATTGATGACCCGTAAGCTGTGTTTATGGGATTGATAACACAAGTTCAAGGACTAATTGTTATATTTACATTTACTGTCTTATGTTAGGAGGTTGTGTCCCTTTGATTTATAGTTTGGTCTTTGATTGATTTTGTCTTTCATTTGCTGTATGACAGTGTTTTACTTGAATAAAACAAGAAACTTTTCCGAACCTCCACATCCATTGTGTTGACGGATCTTTGTTTTTTTTTTCATCATAGGTTCAGGAGAAGGATGTGGAAAGATTATTCAAAGATTCCCCAAGAAGGACTGGGAGGGAACAGCCTTTCCTCAGGGTGTGGAGATGGTGAGTGACGATAGCACCCTCATACTGAACACAACTAACAACACTGTCTGTGGTTAATAATAATACAGTGAAGCTAAGTTTATTTTTAATAGACATGGGACTGTATCACTCATCTAAACACTGATGATACCCTTTTGTTACAGTCTTGCAAGTATGATGTTGCACATTTTCATGTTATTGATTGATTGTTGAGTTGTTCAACAGACTATGCTCGTGGCTCATAATGCACCATTTGAAGTAACAGACTGACCTGGACAGTAGGCAGGACAGTTAAGCACACATGGCCTGAGCCCTAGCCTTTTTGGAAAGTCATAACTTGCAAATTTGGCAGACTAGCAAATGTAAGTGTTTTGACCGTCAGCACAAAATACACAGAATTTCAATCACTGGAGGATTTATTTATTGTTTTTTTTATTCACGCAGTCCATGGTCCTTGCCCCAGGGACATTGGGCTGCAGAAAATTTAAATGAATGCTTTATCTTTAAAAACTGATATCACTGAGTGTAAACTAAACCACATATTAATATTTCAATATATTTATCACATTGTGCACTGTGTTCCATCAAAATCGTTTCCATTTATTTAAAAATCCATTACATTAATGTGTCTATAATCTTTACTCTGATACTGATGTTAGTAGAAACTTTGCAACAAATCTTGATACTGCATTCAGTTTTTAGTTGGATTTAGTTTCCGATTTTCCTACTGTCCTTCTTTATCACCCCCTTCATCAAGTAAGAA
>NW_007585110.1:34465-70240 GCF_000523025.1 Cynoglossus semilaevis | reverse complement strand
TTTCCCTGCTGCCCTATCTGCACAGCCATTCAAGGGGTCCCTGAGAGGGGGTCTGTTATCCTTATATGGAGAATGCATTGGACAAATATTTGCTTATCAGAACTGGGATGAAGCAGTTTAACACAGCACCATGCACATCATGCCTGTGCGTTTTCTCTGTTTGTTCATTTATATTGGCTCCTGCAGAAAACTTGTAAGTGACTAAACAGGAAAGGTTTCATGGGAGATCAGTTAAGTGATTTCACATAGTTGGTGATACTGTCCAGCACACAATCATGCAGATATCAAGTATTTGGTTTTTTTCAGAGCAGCAGAATTTTCTTGTCTTGATAGCACTTTAAAATGCAGTAAAAGCCTATTTTCAGACCTTTGGTTTGGATAGTTTGGGTTTGAAAAGTATTCTTGTTCTTTAAACAGTTATATAAACTAAGTGGAGGATATGAATTAAAGCGATTAAAGATATATTTTTTCAACATATTAGGATTTTTATTATTTACTGGAGTCATTGCTTTAGAACAGATAGAAAAAAAGCCTAAGTCTTCTCTTCATTTGACATTATATTTGCAGGTCATAAAAACAAGGTCTATCATTTATTTTCAAAGTGATGCACACTAGAGCAGCAGGTGTAGAGCTGAATTGCGTAATATGGGTCAGATGTCCCAGCCAAGATAAGCATTGCACATTCCTCATCACTTATTGTTTATATGGTGCAGCTTTTTTACCAGGACAGACTCCCTTTTTCATGAAGACACAGTACAAGCCATGTTTGTACTCAACCATTTCATAATTAAACTTGACTTAAAAGACAACCCTATTGGTCCAGTTATGATGGTACACTTTGTTTTCTACATCAGCTTAAACCTTGACCCTGTGCAGACAAGTCAAAGAGATATTGTTTAACCCAGACCCTTGTTTATGCTGCAGTGTTCACTGACATGAGCACAAGTAGCCCGATTGTGAGTGGTTTGGATGGCATGCAAGAATTTGTCTGTATAAGTCATTTGACGGCCTGCAAGAGTGTTGTTTCATGAACTATTGAGAAGAGAAGGGTTGATGGGAGTTTCCTTTGGTAAAAACGCGTTGATCAAAAATGACTTTGATGGAAGTGAAAATTGAACCTACTTCTATTTTAGGTAACTTAGGAGACTGAACTCTTCTTGAAATGCAGCCTAATCCCTCACTGGTGTTTAACCTCAAAGTGACACAGCATGACAAATTTCCATGTCTTGGTTTCACTAGGTATAAAGATAGAAACACTTTCACAAGTTTGACTAAATCAATGATCCGACTGTCTCCAGATGTCATTTGGGACCTGTATACCATTAATGTGTGTGTGTGTGTCACGATGGAGTAATCCATATTACTGAAGTGTTACCTCTTTTGGCTCTCCATGATGCATCATCCTCGGTTGAAATAGAAAAAATCATCATTCCCCAGTGTGCAATGTTAAGTGGGTTTGGCACTTGTTGCTTACTTTTGTGAGACATCCAGATGTGTATAGTACAGAATGTTAAATAACAAAATGACAATCCACAGAGGGGTAAGAAATAACAGGAAAGATGAGGTCCTTCCTTCTACGTGGTGTGTGACAAACTCAAGAGCCAAATGACTGAAATTCCAGCTTTGAAGCTCTAATGAAGATACACCATAGTGTTTAACAGACCCACTGAGCAATTTGCATTTTGGCTCTGTTTTGGGCTGGTATGTAAACCCTTATTATTTGCAGATTTTTCTCTACTGGATGAAAAAGAAAATGAGTCATTTACAAACACTGAGGGACACATCTGTAGACGGCAGTGGATAAAGCAGAGCACGAAAAGCATTTTGCGGTCACAACAGGCCCCCAGCAAACTAAATAACCACAGATGAGGAATGCTCCAAGAAAAAGCATTTACAACTTGTGCTTGGAAAAATGTGTTTCTCATCTTTTCGGGCAAGTGATGGTGATAGGAACCGGCTTGAAGCCTCATCTGTTATGGATGAGATACGTCTGTAGATGGAGGTCACTCAGTTGTACACATTGTAAATTTCCACGCTCCTGCCTTATAGTATCAGACGCACTCCTCACCGTGTACTGTAAACACACAGATGCCTAACACCAGTGTTTTCTCCTCCTCAATTTACGTGAGCAAGTGTCCTAAAACATCAAACACGGCTTCATCGTAAAATGAAGTTGACAAAGGACTAAATATAATTCTGTGTGGTTGTAATCAAAGGTGTAACATAAAAGACACTGGTGTCAGCGTGTGACCTGCAATGAGAGCTCTTTTTTCTTGATCCAAGTCCATCTCAACATCTGCTGCCATCTTAACAGTGGAATGCTCATGATTAAAGCCTGAGCACCAACTGATACAAGGACACAGTTGCTCCCCTACTGATTATTTCTGTTCTCTCTCTCCACCTTTACTTGTCCTTGTCCTCCTTTCGTAGAGATCACATTTTAGGACCTATATATACATGAAAACAGATGAAAGTCTGCGTAACGTTTCAGGTAATTACAGTATTGGGATTTTTTTAGCAATGTACATGACTGCGCTTTGGTCCCTCAAAATGGACAAAACCAAATACCTGAAACTAGCTATACAACTGGATGTAAGCAATTATGACTGAGAATTAGTACATTTCAATCATTTCTAAGAAATATGGTTGCAAAAATGTTTATATACAGTATATCACAGTTTACTGCCAGAGATTTGCAATCACCATTAATGATACTGACTAACTAATACTAACTAATACCGAGATATTTACAAATTCTAAATCATAAAAATAAAATGGAAATTTTACCTCCATTTTTATCATAATCTTGCATTTTTCACATACTGGGATTTATTATATTTACATTGAATGGTTTAACTGTGGATGGATTTTCTTTTCTTTGCCTTAAAAGTTGGGGTTAGTTGGGTCTTAATTTGCAGTATTTCTCCCAACAGCAGACTAACTAATGTCACAGTAGTTGTTGATTCAAAACTCATTGACCTTCCGTTTGTCCTCCATCGGTCCTTTGTGACAATCTTTTGCTTATTTGTTTTGAAAGTCTGCTGGTGACCTACTGGTGGCATTTAGCCTCAGGTACATGGCAGTAAAAACAGCACGAGTTTTTACCCTAATATTTAGCCGGCTCCATCTCTACGTAGTCCCACATGTTATGGCTGTGGGCGAGATGCTGTAGCACTGAATAATAGTCGCCCTGTACTGGCTTGGTCTAACACACAAAATGTGTTGTGGGTTTTCTGTTTCAAAACATGCACAGTTTTTGACCACATGCCATGGCGGTCATTTGCTTTTCCATCCTCTGCTAACTCAGACCTTTGCTCTTCGCCATAATTGCTGCAAAGAAAAAGACATTTTACACAAATGACCTTCCCAACGGACAAATGCTGAAGCACAAATCCAACTGACGTAACTTACAATGTCCAACACTGGCCTTTTTTAGCCTTAAAAAAAGATGTATTCGGAAATGTTTCAAATACGAATGTCCTTCTGAGTCAAGCTCTCAGTGCTCTATAAAAAACATTGTATTAACTATAGGCCTTTTAAAAACTGAGCATGTGCTAGTCAATGTGATGTGGTTCTTTCCGCTTTTGCAAAACCGAGGATGTCATGTACTGGCGTTACAGATAAGGGTAACAATGATAAAAAAAAAAAAGACATGTTTACAGTGTTTATTGTAACACGTCAGGTCACCACAAGTTGACAGTGCCGCTTTTTTTTAGAAGAAAAACATATCAGTCAAAAGCACTAATCTCCCAGATAGTTGCTGCAGTATGTGGATTTGTAGTTGTATATTTGTCGTTTAATATGTGTTTCAAGGGCTTAAAGACTTTTAACACATAATTATTCAACATGGGCGTTTGACTTGATGACTTTTTTAGACCATTTTTTACTATTCTGTTACAAGTCCTTTTCATCTATCAAAGGGAGCATCAGCAAAATATTTTCTTAAACCAGGATATTAAATGTATACATAAAATATCCTGTTTAATCACAGGGAAGCTGTGATTGTTCAAGTATCTGAAAATGGAAAAAAAGATCCAAAATGATGGAATTACCAATACAGAAAAATAAAAAAAAAGAAGTTGAACTCGATATTTTGCTTTGTAGATGGTGCGTTTAAGGCGCAAATTGTTGGAGGCTTGTAGAATGTCAAGTAGTTTGTTCTTTTAATTGTATCAAAATAATTAATCTGGTTTATTTCATGAATTAATTATCACAGTTAACTAATTCATTTTGACAACCCAAGTAATTACATAGCTCACTTTAAGTCATTATGTTGTCATTGATATAGTCATGAATGTGAATTCAGTGAAGATATGAGAAAGTGTTGTGGTTTACTACTCGCCTAGGCAGGAAGTAAAGCTCACTGGCAGTGTGTTTTGTTTTTTTTTACCAAGAAATAGTACTGTAGATGCATTTTTTTTGCTTTAAGAGTGCTGGGATAAAAGTTTAGTAAATGTCAGAAGGGTTTGCACTCTCTCTTTGACTTTGGAGAAACTGTGGTACTGTATGAGACAGTTGGAAGTAACTAAGAGTGTGTGAGGGTTGTGCAGGGCAAGGCAGTGAGACAGTTGTTGCAGTAGGTGCACTGTTGGAGTGACTGATGGGTTTAAGGGGTTAGGGTTACATCAGTGATCATCCTTGAGCCCATTTTATTTTCTATGGTGATAGACAGGTTGACAGATGAGGTCAGTCAGGAGGCTTCATGGACCATGAAGGTGGAAGAAAGCCTCACTGAACCCACTCTGGGAAATAATATTATCAAACTGACAGGAAAGTTGCAATGGAATTATAACGCACAGGGAAGCAGAAGAGTTATCCATGTTCTGAGAACAAATACTTCAATGCTTAATATAATTCAACTTGAATCCCTGATACTTTACTTGTAGTGCAAACCTTGTAATCAGCACTTTTTTTTGTATGATAAAGGAAATGCCTTGACCTAACCTCCCAATCTGTAAACTCAAGAATCTTTTATCTTGTCTGGAATTTCTTTAACCTCACCCTTTTCTCTGCAGCTCTGCTGTAATCTAAATCGTGACTTTAACTTCCAGGAAGGACACTGGGTTTGTTCAACAAGATTTGTAAACTGCTGGTGTCATGGGACTAGCTGACTGCTAGGGTGGAAAATATTGTATCAGATTTTTAATTGGGACGTTGTTTCAGCAAAAGAATCCATGTGTCTCTGGGCTTAGGTCAGGTTCACTTCACTTGGAAAAAATAAGAAATTCTAGCAATGCTGGGATGAGTCATGCATCTGGCCTTGTATCCAGCAGCCTGAATAAGCGAATCATGACAAAGCTGAACTGAATTCTTCACAATCAGCCTCGGTTGCTCTTCTGTCGGCACTCAGCCAAACCACAGACAGATTAAAAATGCCTTATGATTGTTTCATCTAACAGCTAGATTGATGTAACAATAACTTGACATGGCAACCTGCTCGTCAGGCCCAAGAAAGAAAAATCAAACAGTACATTCCACATAGCAGGATGCTGTCCCGGTTGGGGAAAATGGGATCATGTGTTTGTCAGGAAGATCCACAGATGAGTAATCAATGCTGTATGTGCCAGAGGAGCTAAACACACTAGGAAATAAAGCTTGGTCTGTTAGGCAGGCTGGATTTTCCAGTGCTGAAATGTGCAGCGAGCTCATCAGGAAATGGGAATACACAGGATGGATCGCTTGAAGAGTGTGTACACTCCAACTTTTAGATGTAATAAAAGAAAATATTTCAATCTTAATGGCTTATTTTTGAACTGTTGACCTACACTGCCTTTGCCTTGCTTTTACATAATTTACACTTATTCTCAAGAGTGAGTTATAAGATGAAGCGTTTGGAGCCACAAAAAGAAAATGTCAACATTTTAACTTCCTAAATAGCCCGGTGAGGTCCAACATTCCTCCAAAGGGTTACCAGAGAAAACCTTATTGTAAGTTGAAATGTGTTGATTGCTGCTGTGAATAAACGGCAGGGCCAGATGACTTTCATTCTTACAGTCAAAGGTCCATGTGATGCCTCAACACAAATGCTGTGGTCAAGAACATTCACCCACAACATTTGGACATAGATATTTGTATTATCTTCATACAGTATATATACCCATGCCATTTCAGTTGACACATTAGCATAGAATCCAAAGCTTCTGTATCTCTGCTCGCTGTTAAGAAAAAAAACAATGGTGTTGACTAGGACTGTAGGTCTCAAGTTCTGAGTGGAAAATGTGTCCAAATCTTGGATCAGTTCAGCTGCTGACAACATAACCTTGTGCAGTAAAACATTAGTTTGCTGTTATTTATTGACATTTATGCTTGACCAGTGAATGTCACACTCAAACCTTCTAGAAGCAGGATTTCTTTTGTCTTCATCTTTACCAAAACATGGTTACTTTTAGTTAGTCTGTGACAAGTATGTTTATTTTAGTTTTTAATTATATTTCCCTTCAATACATAGGACCAGATGTGACATTATGCTGTTGCAAATAGATTATTTAGCTTTAAAAAACTGCTTTAGAGCTAAATCAGCTATTTGCCAAAAACTTTCTTTAGTTGTAGTACTAGTAGTAGTAGTAGTAGTAGTAGTAGTAGTAGTAGTAATTACTGGTAATCTTGATGTTTAATCACATCTGGCCAATATATTTTTTTATACAATTTTAAGGTGCCTGCAACAGCTCAACACACAAGCATATTTTATTTCCACACTTAAAGTTAAAAGTTTCATTCACACTCTAGGCTTCGGTCTCAACGGTGAGGGTCTCAGCAGGTAGTGCAAGTAGTCTATTAAAAACTATACTGCTGAGTCCAAGGTTTTCAAAAGCAATCTCTAAGATTTGCAGTCTCGTCAGCCTGTCCTCATTCTAACCTCAGGTCTTTTTCCTAACAATCATGCTTCAAGCTATTTTCCATTGAGACTGAGATGAGTTAACCTGACAAGGAGTCCAAACTTCTTCAGTTTGCTCCTCTTAAGAAGAGCAACAAGTAAACTGAATGCTGCACCTACCGTTAGAAGACATTTAATCTTTAAGTCTTTAGTCGAAAATCCGGTCAAGATAAGTACTGTAGTTCTCTTAACCTACCTTATTTTTTTTATATGATATTGTCTTAATGTGGTTTATTGGCTTAGTTCAACTAATAATGTAGTATTGTTTTGTTCAACAAGTACTGGGCAGTTTTAGATTAACTACTGAACAGCTGTTTTAAAAAAAAAAAATTTAGATCCTTTGTTGTCTGTGAACAACATTTTTTTTTTTACTGTTTGTAACATAATTGTATATACAGTAATTTCCTGTGCAGCTTCAGCTCATTCTACCACCACTTGTTGTCAAACACCAATACCTTCACACTAACTTTTACTCTCCCTGTACAATAGTTTTCAGCCAGCAGAGTAACTGAGATTGTTGTGGTTCTAACTGCACTTAGTAGGAGCTAAAGTAAGGCTGAGGACAACAGTGGAAGCCCCCACAAGGGAGTAGAGGAAGCACCTGTCTACAGCCAGGTCATTATCAGCCATTATCTTACAGCGCTCCAAAGAGCAGGGTGCAGCAGTCTGACGCAGAATGGCCATTGTACTGATCTACAACCTCAGGACAAAGCTGTTTATCCTGCTTTTTCATTCATCACCCTATGAGCTTAGAGGTGTGTTGTGGTCTTTCATGTCTTTGCTTTTTCGATATGAACAACAAACCAAAAACCTCTACTTTCCAGCAGTTTTGATATGGTGCCAGCCCCCAGTTAAATCTCAAGCTGTTAAGATGCACTGGATTTCATCTTCACTTGATTTTTGTTTGGGAAAAAAGGCATTCGCTCCTTAAGTTCTTGTTTTTGTTCGCAGGACAGTCACGTTTTTTGCCTTGTTGTTGTCCAACACTTAGAAAAACACAGGAAGTCTGAGACCATGCTGCAACGTTATTGTTTTTGTTTTGATACTTACGCTGTCTGTCCACAGGATTCCTGGAATTTCACCATTATTTTCACAGTTGATTTTACTAATATATTTATGAAGTAGTCCAGGTGTAAATAAGCATCTAAACAGCCACATTTGCACAAACTGTATATTTGGAGTAGTTTGCTTTTCACAAGTTAAATGTTGTTTTGAAGTCATGCTTGTTGGCAACTTTTAAAAGACACCTAATAAAACTTTTGATTTGTGTGCTACAGAAGCACAGGTAATTTTCTCTCCTGTAAAAAAGAGCCTTATATGATTATGCTATCAACTGACTAAAATGGCACAGTTTTGAGTATTCTGTTGTTGTTTTCATCAGCTGTCACATTAACCACGTCATGACTCTTGGCCTTTTCTGCTACACTTCTGACAAGGGTCACATGGTTGGTATGTTGGTAATCACCAAAAGTAAATTACAAGTGCAGGGCAGCAGCCAGAGGTTTTTTGTGGTCATACATGTGTTTAGAATTCACAAGATTGGTCTGGGTTTCATATACTGTATTTTGTGAAGTTTACATTAGGGTTACATGACCCAACTGTTATGGCTTTGGAAAAAAAATGCTTAAAACCACATTTCAGAACGTAACATTGTAGTTTATATTTCCATTTCGCGAACCATAACGTGTTAACTTTTTTATAGTGTAATTATCAATAATGATTGAGTCCATTAATTGTGCCACAATGGGGAAATTTACAAATAACAATGTGAGTGTTTGCAACTGACACAGACTGCCACTTGACAGGCGCCATTAGGGGTATGTGGTTTCTAGAATCGAGCCTAGGACTCTGCTCTCGGCTTAAGATGCAGGCGCTGCCCTGTGGAACCACAAATCACTGCAATATGAAACCACAGTTCTTATGCAAGAGTGATATACCGTTACATTTCTATATGTGAACAGTCAACGTAGCTTACATTTTCTATTTAAATTTAAGTTTGCCATTCAATTAAAAAAGCTAACGTTGTATTGTTTGGGGATACTGTTGTTGGCATTTGCTACCAATGTGCAGTGAATTCAAATGAGTTTTTCTCTCATTTATTTACATTTATTGTCATTTGTGTATTGGCCCATGTTAGTTAACAGTATAAAAGGTGTCTCTCATTTAGAGGTTGGGAGAATTTTTAACTATATTTCATTGGCTCGTTTGTTTTATTAGCCATGTGGTGTTGGCATGTCATTTGTTGCATTTCATGCATGTCATTTATTTACACCTTAGCTAATTCACAACTAAAAAAGCACACTGTCAGCCAGATTTGTGTTTTATGCAGGAAACTTTTCCAAAGTTGTGCAACCCTGTATTTGTTAACCATAAATTTAATCGTGAGCAGAAGTTACACTGAGCCAACAGACATTTAGACTATGATTAACTGAGTAACAGTCTGCACAGCCCTGACAGAGCAGGTCTCGCTACAGTAGATAAGACATTTTTGAGTTTAAACATATTGGTTTTGAAACTTGGTGATTCACATTAGTTATAACAGGTGTCATCACAGCATTGGGAGAGCTTGATGGGATTTGCTCATTTTATGTGATTAAGGTGGTTTGAATAAGAGTTTTTACTACTAGAACTCTGATCACACAGTGCAGGGAAAAATCCACGAGTGTTCTTTGGACTGGCTTTGGGGAATTTTTACACCTAATGTATTTCACACTAGAATTAGTTTCCCTAAGCTGCCTTTTACATTTTTGAGCCTTGAAAATATATGTTGTTTGTTAACCTACGTCTGACAAAACCAACAGATTGTAAAAATCCTTTTTAATGTACAATCCTAATGTCATACAGATGCTTCATATTTGGCTTCATGAGTCAAGGTTATGAGAGGTCAAGGTTGTGAAAACAAAGGGAACTGATCTGAAAGGATTGATTTTACAAGATAGGAATGTTTAATTCTCCAAAGGACCCTATTGTAAATTGCCTTTTATGCATCGCTGTTTTCAGCTTGCATGTGGTGAACTGCTTGTATGTTTTTCATTTATGTCCTGTTTTGAAATCAAGCTAAGTATTTGGCCTGGAGTGATCAAATCCCAAGGGATTTTCTCAGGGTAGAAGAGCTGGAGCTTATGCAGAGTTGTCATTACAAGCTTGCTGCAATACTTTGTATGTGCTCTAAAAATACCCATTGTGCGATGCTCCTTTACCAGTGTTAGGTTTCCTACTCATATGGATTTTATGAAGTTTTTTGTACAGTGCTGTTTCTAATATCTGCAAGCTGACTCTCCCTGTCTTCTCTGACTAGACACTTTTTTCTTTACTTACTGTGGTCCATCATGGTTGTCTAAAAATATCCTCTAAACAGAAACATATGCACATTGTGTTACATAACGGATTGGCACAGGCGAATCAATAGAACTGGTGTGTTGTATGTTGGTGTGTACATTTGTGAGGATGTTTATGGTGATAAAAAGAGGATCCCACTACAATAGTATCATGGTATATTTTCAAAGAGCGTTGATTTTTAACTCGCCACCATGGCCATGAGTGGAAAAAAAAAACAGTTATGGGAGGGTCCTGTCCATGCATGTTTGTTTATGTGCTCCAAACACCTCTGCTGGAGCAGACATCTATGCTTGTTTTGTCCAGTGCTCATCCTGCAGACCTGATAAAGCATAAGTGCTCCGACAGGCAGCACGCCATTGACCTTCTCACCCCCACTCAGGCCTGTGACGACTTCACTTTCCATCATTGTGTTGTCTTCCTGGCATGTGTCTTTGTGGCATGTATGGGGAAAGGACAAGGTGAAAGGAAGTTGATAAAAGAGATACATGGTGAAAAGTACTGAGGTCACCTTTTCCTTATTGATGTGTTTTGCCATCTCTTTAAATATAGCCTACAATGGAACCCAATACGAAGATATATATTATATTTTAAAAGGGCAGTATATTTAAGTTTTGTAAAAAGCCGTGACAGTGAGCGAGATCTTTCAGCAGCTAGGCCTTTGTAAGTTTGTGTGTGTAACTTCAGCACATTTTGATAGAAGCCATATATGTAGAGGGATTCTTGGAATAGAACTCATATGTGTTAACAGGAACTCTAAAAGGCGTTCTGTCTATTCGAGATGTTTTGAGATGAATTTCCTTTCTGTACAGGCAGTTTTTATGGTGTGGCCATTGTAAAAACACTATGTATCTGCTTCCTGGCTCATTGTGAGCTGTATCCCTAGTGGAGGAGGAAAATAATTAAGGATGGTGCTCATTATCCGGAGTTCCTCAACCCAGTTTTTTACGGCTTTACACTAGTCTGAACAGAATAAGAGGGTGAATTTTGTTTTTTTTTTCTTTCCTTGCCTTGCCTACGTTCAGCCTCCCAGCTGTCCTCAGATCACAGATTGGCGTCACTGCTTGAGTAGGTGTAGAGTGCATGATGGGCTGCAGAGGTTGGCTAAAGAATAGTCTTTAAATCTATGACATCAATACAGCCACAGTGAGTTCCGATGTCATTTGACTTAGTTCTAATTTAGGAATAGAAAATCTGGCGGATGTGTTTGTTTGTGCATTGGTGTGTGTCTGTTTGTACAAAGCTTTGTAATACAATGACCCTTGCACCTGTTGAACCACAGTGGGTTTCTGTGTCATTCTAACGATAAATGTCCTGTCTAGACACTGTCACTCAAATCTCTGGCTTATGTCTATCAACGTCCTACTTTTTCAACCCCCATTGGTTTTTACAGTATGTGTCACAAACATCATTTGCTGTTATTATTGAAAGTTGCATCAGGTCTTCCAGCAACTGCTTAATTTGTTTGGTTATATTTTTGGTCACTTGTTTTTAGAAAAGAATAGAAGAGATTAGAATAGGATAGTCTTTACTGTCATCGTACCACAGGAACAACTAAATTGAGAGTGCTCTCACAGAGATACTGAAAACAAGAACAGTACAAGAGAAACAAAACAAACCATCAAAAGGTAAAATCAATTTGTCTGATTTAAAAGGTATTCTCTTAACACAGAGACAAAAAGTGAATGTAGAATATACGGAATAGTGCAATATGGAGGTACTTTAGAATAATGAAATAAAATTAAATAATAATTTAAGAAGTGGCTATGTAATATTAAGTTGGCTCAGACAGGGCACGCACACCTTGAAGTGACTTTAAACACGTGCCAGGAGTGATGTGTCCAGACTTTCCAGGCGTACAGACCAGATAAGGACTGAAAGGAAATGTTAAGGTAACATTAAGGAAGCTACTTTTCTCAGCATCTTGCCAACACATCAAGGCTACAAGTGGTTTTCCTTCCCAGGTGGTACTTTTCATGGATCCATGTGTCCTCATATACACATACACTCCCATACACACACGTGCACACAGGATATTCCCCTCTCCTCTGATCTCCTGAGCTATGCTGCCCTGAAGGTGTTTATCTCTTTTTCACAACAATGAATGACATACTTGGAATAGTTTTAGACAGGATCACAGTTATCCACACTTACATTGTCAGGCCATGTCTTACCCGCATGTCCACACGCACACACATACGCAAGAGCACACACGCACAGAACCTCGTCACTTTGCAGGTTTAACAGATTTCCTGTGAGCTATTGTATCTGCTTCAAGGTGATGGTATCCTGGTCCTATCCTGGAGATCCATTGCGCTCAAACTTTCCTCCCCCATTTCCTCTCCTTCTCCACTCTTTCTCCCTCGTTTCTTTCTTGTTATTACCCCTTCCCATCCTCCTCTACAACAGACATGTACTTTTCCAGTGTACTCTTCTTTGGCAGCAAATGTCAATCGCTCCTTTTGTTTTTTGCCCTCCTGTCTGTGTCCTCCTTTTTTCTTCTGTTTTGTCCAGAAGTCCCTTGTGTTACCCCTGAGGATGTGAGTCCCAAGACTGTTTTCACACTGTGAAAACAGAGGCCAGACACAAACACCTGACTCCTAAACTGAAAGCCAGCTATCATGGCATGTTTTTGAAGTCTGCCCTTTTCTCTGCCTTTCTGATTTTTCCACACTTGTAATTAAACCCTCAAACTCTGTTTTTCTAGCAGTTATAACATAACACCACCTGCTATTTTCAATAGATCAGTCTATTTTTTATTATTTTTATATTTTCTTAAAAACTAATGATATATAAAACATACGTATGTATACTGTATGTCAGCATCTGCCGCTGCAATTATTTTTTTTATTTTATTAAATATGTTCAGCGTGCTAATGCTAGTCTACTTTTCTGTATTCGTGGCAGAAAAAATTCTGTCATTTGATGATTAAGGCTTGCTTTGGGTAAAAAGATGAAAAGTTTTCTACCCTTGTGATGTCAATGTCTGTGCACAAACAGGATGTCGTTTTTTCTTTTGATACGATGTAGATTAGTTAATGGGAAGTGATGAAGCCAAAGCTATTAAAGCTTAAAACAATTACGCGGTCATTTTTGTGACTCATATCTCATGGGCTTACTGGGTTTTTTTGGTTGTTTGTTTGCTGCAAATCTCATGTACGTGAAAATCATGCAGTTTACAAAACAAAATTTGGTCAATTGCTCTGTAGGCTGTCAGTATACCGTTGGTTGTTGTTTTAATGTAATTGTATTGTATTGAATATCTTTCCAGTTCTGCCAGCCTGGAGGTTGGAGGTTGTCCAGAGAAAGGAAAGCTCCCACCTTCTTCACAGCTGTGCTGACGGACATTGACTCAGATCGACACTTTTGCTCCTGTCTCACATTCTATGAGGCTGAGGTCAACCTACAGGTAACACTGCAGTCAGCACACCGGCAAATATGTTCTAATTAAGTGTGTTTTTAATGAAAAACTAGTTCAACGTGCAAACCACAAACATGCTCACATTGTTTTTTAAGTCATTAAAAATGTATGCTGTTTTAAAATTACTTAATGCATTTTAGATTTCTTGCTTCTTTGTTCTTCATTTCTGTCATCTCCATCCTTTCCTTATAAGGCGCCCTTCAGGTTGTCGGAAGGATATTCTGCGTTATAATATAATATAATAATATAATAATATATAATATAATACCCAGATAATCATGAGATTGTAGCAGTCATATCTGTGACACTCTGTGACTGATAGAGGCCATTTGTGTTATTGTTGTTGCTCATAGTGATACATCTCCTTTTCTGTCTCCCCTGCAAGGCTGATTGTTTTGTTGTGTTGTTTCTACATTCTTTGGCTCTGTTTTAACATTGTGGAATGTGTCTGATGTCTTCAAGAACTGAAGGCATTGGTAGGAAACAAGAGCCTGCTTGGTTGTTAGTTTTGAGGAACTGCAGGTTGTTGGTGGAATGCTATTGAGTTCTGTACGATTAAAGACACAACATGCACAACAGATGACTTCAGTGACTTCACATCCTTTCACAATCACAATCACATTCTTTTCAGCACATTCCAAGGTCTTTTTCAAAATGCAGTCAGTTTACAAGAAATTGTGTATCAGGTTTTAATTGGTGCAAGTGTCATTTTGGTGGAATGTTTGGAATGTAAATCCTATGATTGAATCTTCATCTCCAGAATCATAACTGGATCAACAAACTCCTATTGGAGGGTTATTTACTCACGCCGTTAAATCAACTGCAGATGAACAAGTAAAACAGGGCAGGTTGCAGCATCAAAGTGAGCAAATAACTAAAAATAGCCTTGTGTGCAGCTGTAAACAGTTCTAGATTAAAAATAGTATTCCTGTACAAGAGAGTAATACCACAGCAACCATTCAGTTTTAAATAAAGTTTCAAAATTAAATGACTTAACAGTGGGGCTTTGGCCCAGAGGCAATGTCTCTGTCATTGGTGTGGAACCCCAGGGTTCACCTCCTGGACAAGATTGAATCCCAGTTAGGGTGGTTGGCAACTTCCAGTGGACTCACCACCTGCAGGAAGGTTTGGGGGGTTGGTACGGTGCAGTGTGATTTGGGTGGCGACTGCTGCCCCCGTGACCCGATAACGGATAAGCAGATGAAAATGGATGGATGGATGTTAATTTTTAACATATAAAACCCACAGAGTTTTTAAATGTTTAATAAAGAATTAATAAAGTGTTGTCATAAGACCTATATTTGAACATCAGTGCTTATAGAGTCTTTATCGATTACAATTTAAATGTAATTAATCCACTGTGCAGGCACAATAGTGTATCAAACAAACCTGAAAACTAAGCAACTAGGGCAGACTTTACAAAAGTATTCATAGCATAAGCCTCATATTGAGTTGATATATAAACTGCTGGATGGTGTAGACCAGGGGTCATCAACCTTTTTAAAACTGCAAACTACTTCAAGGGCACTTAGATACACGAAGAGCTACTTGTTTGATACAGACGTCATGAACAATGTAATCATAATTAGTTCTGCTACTACAATAGTAGCCACTCTTCTTACCATCGTCATTGCAAATGGAACTGATTCAAAAACCACAGTCACAGTATAATTTCTGACTCTCATCTTGACAAGTTTTATTTTTAGAACATGACCAGCGGGCACCATATGTAGTCCACGGGGGGCTACCAGGCGCCCCCGGGCACCACGTTGGTGAACCCTGGTGTAGACAATAAAAGCACACTTTCAGTCTCATGCCCAATTTAGACAATGATATGTTTGCCTTCATCCATAATTCACATTTCTGAAAACAAAATGCACTACCTGGCACCAAAGATCTCCTTAAGACAGCCAAAGAAAGTCTGCTAATTGGACACATTTTTTTAGAATGTAACCTTCATTTGAATGGGATATTTGGAACCCGCACTTTCTTTGTCACAGTACGGAAAGAATATTTAATAAGTAGATACATTTTAAGTAGTTAAAGTAATTTGTAGAGTAAGTGAGGTTTAGTCATCTTCACGTTGGCATGTAATGACCAGATGTTTCTTTCAAACAAAAATACTAATAATTTTACAGTCACTTGCAATCCATTTGACGGTTGTGTCAGTCAACTTGTCCGAACTAGACTTATTTGCTGCACTGTGCTCAGTGAGACTGATTCTGGCGCATCTGAGCAGAAGTTGAAGCCTCTGCTGAATGAAATGGTATTTTAATCTCCTGCAATACGTTCAAATATCAATGTTGAATTTTGATTTATTTTGAGATTGCAATTTAATTAACATTAATCCACTGCGTAGACAAAATAGTACACGCCAAAGAAAAATGTAAATAAGGCAGCCTCGACAGACAGGCTTTGCAAAAGTTTTCATAGCATAAGGCTCATACTGACTTGATATATACACTGCTGGAATGTAAAGACAATAACAGCACCAGCCCGCTTTCAGGCTCGTGTCCATTTTTAGCCCAGGCTATATTTGGCTTCACCCAAACTTTGCTCGTCTTTAAAATAAATCCACTTCCTGGATCCCACTTCACGGCACAAAAGATCTTCTCAAAACCTGAGGTTGTACTAACAATCTTCACTCTTTAGACTTGACATCCTTTTCTGTTTAGCCTGATTCCAGTCAGAGCCCAGACGGCCGGCAAAGGAATGTATTTGGTCTCATAATTGGACAAAATCCTTAAAAATAATGATGAAATGTGACCTCCATCTGAATGGGATATTTGGAATCAGTGCTTCTTGGTCACGAGATACTGAAGCACTTGTGGTATGTTTTCACTCGCCTGAAAAAAATAAACCAGATTGTGATAAGAGCTTTAGTTAGGAATGAGTGCCGAAAGGCAGGTGTATCTGGAATTTAACAATAAAGATGACTGTTAAACCACACTGGTGCTTTACTGATCTTATCGGTGTAGAGGACGAGTGTAGATGGAGTGGCAGAAATTATTAGTGTACAATCAACATTTTTTACTTCACTTTACTCCAAATAATGAGGTTAAACAAATTATGTACAAATTATGTACAAATTATGTACATAATGGCATACTGTCATGATGTGAAATCTTTAGCCTTTGCTAAACAAAATTGTTTCTGTCAGTCATTACATAGTAATGTTTAACAAATGTTTAACATTTAGAGATATTATCCTTTTTTGACCTTGTTGTTTCAAAGATGGCAACAAGAAAATGTGTTTATTCTCTGGGCACAGGCCGATGTCCGATTGTGTTGCGTGAATGTTTTAATTTGTTTAAAACACAGATAAACCTGACCAGTTTCTTTTCCAGTGTTTTAAATCATTCGGTTTTAACATTCCTCCTAAACAAGTTAAGCAGTTCTAAATCTAACCAGCATGATGTGGATAATGTCCTGGCTGGAGTGATAATAATGACTCTGAAAACCAATGCAGAAAAATGAGGAAATATTTGTTGGGTCACCACGGAACTATCATAATATCCCCAGCATAGAGAAGATCTCCATACAAATACTGTGTGGAGATAATTGATCACAGAGATCACAAGAGAATCTATTTCCTCTGCCCACACGTGTCATTACAGTTACATTTCGCAAAATCCCAATTTTCTATTTAGCCTGATTTATGTTCAACTGCCTATTCATTTACAAACTAACGATGGACAGCTGGAGCAAATCCCAGCAGTCATCAGCAGGGAAGAGTACACCGTGGACAGTTTGCCAGGCCATCGCAAGGCTATTTACAGAGACAAACAACCATTAACACCCACCACACATACCTATGGTCACTTTAGAGACAACTAACCTAATCATGCAAGATTTGGAAACTGGTATTACCAGAAAATACCCCCCAAACACACACACACACACACATACTGTATATAGCAAATCCAATGCATGATTGGCTGTGCTACATAAACTGTGATTATTATATCTTGTACATTATTACAAGCCACAGATTTATTTCATCTGAATAAAAGTGACCGGAAGATTGAGAATTTTTTTGCATACTCTACATTTATGTTTATTAATTTTATTGTGCATAGTTGTTTTATTTGATCCGTTCTGTCTGCTGTTGAACTTGAGTTGAGTTTAAGAGTGTGTTTAATTTCTGGACAACATATTATAAACAACAGTTCAAGTGTCTCTGTCTGCCTGTTTAGACTTTTGTGTTAAACATACACAGTACAATCATGCCTTGCTGAGTACTCATTTACATTTCCAGTATTTCCTACTTGTCACTACACAATGACTGAGGGCCCTGTTTTTTTTCTCTTGGATAATGCCCAAATACCATGTGACCATTAACAGTAACAAACGGATGAAGATGCTTCTAGAAGCAGATTGACTAATTCATTTTGTAATTGTGTCTTTTGTTTCTTTAAAACAAATAGTTCAGGTTTGTCTTCAAGGCCCTGCATGTTACTTTTATTACTGAAACAGTTTCTTCCTTGTTGTGGTATTTCAGGGATCAAAAAGTATTGAGGCTGATGGGGATGAAGACGAGGAGGCAGAGGAGGACGGCCTGATCCAACCAGCTCAAGTGTTTGCACCAAAAAGTCTCATTCTCGTGTCTAGGCTGGATTATCCTGAAATATTTCGGGTAAAAAGACCTGATATGATCACAAAGATCTGAAAATGTTTTTTTTTTGTCTTATGCACCTAATCTTTCCAGGATTACTTCAAATTCAGTCATACCGTCTGTTATCCTTGGTGTTCTGCTAACTCATTCCTATTGCGTTGATGTATTTTTCCTATTGCAGGGCTGCTTGGGTTTGATCTACACAGTGTACATCGACAGTCTGAATTTCCCTTTAGATGGTCTGGTGGCGAACCTCTTCACATTCCAGGTTCCTGTGGCCGGTGGATCCCAGGTGAGTTCTCCCTGTGGTTTTAAAGTTTGTAAACCTGTCACTGTTCTGCTACCAGCCTGTTCCCCAGTGTGGGCTGCAGAACCAGACCAGAGCAGGAGCCAGACTTGTTTATTGGGGTGAGGTCTGAGGCTTGATGAAGCAGCGGCTAAAGTGATTTATGTTTGTCGTGCAGCCAACCCAACAAGTGTCGGGTTCAAATATTGCCAGAGACTGTTGTACAGCCACAGGCAGAAATTTTCTAATACGTGTTTGTCATTTTTTCCATTTTGTTGCTTGGAGCAAAATACCTCACCAGAGAGTTGGTCAGAAGAGTGTTCATTTCTTTAACTGTATTTATGGTTGTTAAAGGCAACATTTTAAAATGTCAGCTCATTAAAGTCAATCAAGAATTTTCTGGTGCAGTTTTGTAGCCAAATGTCCGAGGCGAAGCTGGAGTTTTTTTTTTCGTTTTTAAGTGGCCAACATCGACCTAAGAAATATAAGTGAAACATTTTAATGGTAGTTCATTGGTACAAGATGGATTTTCTTTTTAATTCATTCATTCATTTTAATATTATCTGAGGCGATGATTCTACTCGAAATCCTAAAATCGACCTTCAAAAATGTTTTGTCTGTTTTGTCTGCATAAGATTCGATGGTAGTGCCCCAACATATATAAGCATATGTAAAAAGTATGTTCATCTTATATGAGTAAAAATATTTAATTTTTTAAACATAGGTAGATTACTTTAGCCTGGTCATTTGAATAGTAGCTCCCAAGCCACCGTTCAAAATGTCATTACAAGTACAATGCAACATGATCTAGTTCCTGACAGTACACCACTGTGTTTGTTTGCTTTGTAAATGCAGCTTTGTCCCTTGTTGTTAATGTCTGGATGAATTTGCTTTCAGCAGCAGTGACTCAAGTCTTCTTCGTCTGCTCACTAAGGATCTTGTTTAACTATCACAAGGTTCCTTGAACACAGTAGTCCTATTGAACCTTAACCGTCCAATGCTGAGGCTAAGGCAGCAGCTGAAACTGTGAAGATTTGTAGGAACTTCAGGGAAACAAACGTTTGTGTCTGCTTGTAAAAATTAACGACATGAATAAAACACTTTTTCTATGGCAGAGAAACATGCAAAATTATGACCTATTTTACAAACCTAACCTAAGGACAAGGTCGGGCAGAACGGCTCACTATTACATTTTTCTTTTACTGCTGACTCTATTGTGTGACATCAAACAGAGGGCCATGTGTTGGAAACTTGGTTTCTTCTTTAAATGACTTGAATCCCCAGTAAAGTAACATTTAATCAGAACAAACTTTATCTGTTTTTAAAGGTTAGGTTTCTGTGATGTCGGCTCAGCTGTGTGCTGCAGTCGTTATATTGGTAAACATATAATTGAGGTTTACTCAGCAAGAAGCCTGCAGCTCGTTCAAATGGCTTATTCAGCCCTTACGGCGCAGCTGCATCATGTGCAGCAGTGAATAGCGAGTGTCTTGTTTAATTGATACAACCACAGAAGACTTGGCTATAAATCTGAATGAGTGAACGTCTGCTGTAGGAGCTACTTGACACTGCAGACACATTGGGCACAGACATTATTGCATGACTGTTGACCTTTCTGGCATTTTTCATGTTTACAGAAGCTGTTTAGCCTGGGAGCAGGAGACAGACAGCTCATCCAGACGCCTCTGAACGACACGTTGCCCGTCACAGGCAAAAGTGTTGCTCTGCTCTTCCAGCAGCTGGGTGGGTCAACACACTTTTGTTACTACTTACTCATTATCACAAGGCAGGAAGGGATTTGAGTCAATCCTTAGTGGATTTATTTTTGTGGTGAGTCAGGCCGTAAAAATTGATTGTTTGTTGGGATAGTGGCAGGTTGTCACATCGTCACAGTTTATTTTTTCTAGTCTCACACTTACAGGAAACTCCTTTTTTTTGCCTTTTATCTCAGTGTATTTATATACTCACACTTACAGGAAACTCCTTTTTTTGCCTTTTATCTCAGTGTACTTATTTATATAAGTTACTAAGTTCAGATTTAGTTTTTTTGTGTTGTAATTAAGAACCTTACTGTAGTGTAGCTAGTTTCAATAAACATAATTTTGGTTCTTAAAGTGATAATCTCTATGCAGTACATGTTGTTCTTCTGCAAATCTGTGGGTGGTGAGGTTTTGTGGTCTTTGTCTGGGCCCCATGGTTTTTCAAGTAATTTCAGCAGTTCTGTTTATCAACTGTACAAGTCCATATTCTTATGTTTTACACCATCAGTATTACACATATTTTACTATTATTTTTTTTAATTAACTAGAAAAGGAATAAGTTTGCCTCGATAATACATGTCATTTGCTTTGATGTATTCTGCATGGAGTTTCAGCGTCATTAGAAACGGACTCCTTTGCCCCTTAAGTGACAGTTATGTGTCCATTTTAAGTAACACAAATATTCTTATAACTTTTTATTTTGACTGAAGATTTGATTAAATTGTAGGCTTATCCTACATTTTTGATCTCGGAACAAATATCTGTGTAATACACCTGATATGTGATTTGTAATGGAAAGTTGGACGCCATTAAGCCACATTTGATTAAAAGAATGTTCTCCATAGCAGGGTGAAAATGTATTTCCTGCGTGTATTAACACCATCCCCTAGTTGTTTTGACACAGTGGAGAGCTTCCACATGGGGGGTACTCGCACGATACACATCTGATCAGGGTCAGGAGGAAGTCAAGCATTTGTAGGCAATCTGGATACACAAAACCAAACAATCCTGACATGGGCGGTCAATCATCCGGAGCTGGTTTCCATTAATCAGAACACTGGAGAACACTTGTTGCTTAGATTACAGTCAGACCATCTGAGGTCAGGAGCACATACAGTATTGGCTAGGTCAGTGTAAGTAATTCTTTATAAACCAAGAGGTGCATGACTGCATGAAGTCACAGACAGTTAGCATAACATGGTTTATATTGTTATTGGTTATTCACTGTCTGGTATGCACTGTAATTCTACAAAGCTCTGGCTGTTCACAGGCTAATCTTCAACACATAATGCAATGTTATATAATTATATTTTTGTTGCATCTCCACCTACGTCGGGGAATTTGCAGGAATTTAGGGTTAGTGCTGGTAAACACACAGCCCATACTTCCCTGTAGCTATGCCTACAAATGCATTTAAATATGCTGATCTGTATATTTTGTACAAGCAGAGGAAACATTCAGAATCACTCTTTATTTTAACCATGTCTATTCCTATTTTTCTCATTTGAACAATAAATACGATTATTTGATTTAGTATGCGCAACTTCCATACTATTAGGTTTCATTTTGCTGGAAAAACAGTGTCCAATCAGCTCTTTCATAAAAGTGAAAGTGACTGTGAGTTAGAGTTAATTATTTATCCGTCAAAGCTTAAATTCTCCGCCTCCTTTTAGGAAGGTGCTTGTGTTCAGTCAATTGATTGGCTTCAGTCACAGAGAACAAGTGCATCCTCTCTATATATGAGGTCATCCTTATGTCCATATAAGGATAAGCCAGTGGCTGTGCAGGCAGGCAGGTCCGCACATCTTTCTGGGTTCCACAGGTCACCGGAGTCACAACAGAGGAATGTGCGTTTAACATGTCACACTGGACAGGAAGTACATTCCATGCTTCCAGATAAATCCAGCCATCAGCGGTTCTGCTGTTTGTTGTTTGTTGCTTTTGTCTCTTCTGTTGTCCGGCACAGCTACTTGTATTATTTAAGTCTTTAGGAAATGCGTTCCTGTTTCCACAAGATAAGTAAACACCTGAACCTGAGACGTGATTGTGCCTTAGCAACGGTCATATGACCATGTCTTCATGGACAACTGTGTGTAAATGACATAATAAACGCGCTTGAATTTTTGACAAATGCATTTACCTTCAAATTCAATTTTTTTTTTTAGGCTTTTGTTTCCTGTTTATCACTGAGTTACAGGCAAACATCCAGAGCCAGCACTACCAGCAGCACGGATGTGTCTGCCAGTTTTCCTTTTTCCCTATCACTCTGATGTGTGATGAATTTGTCTCACGGTCGCTCGATAGGAAACAATAACAGGAACTGTAAACTTAGAATTTTTCCTGATTGTCACATCAGAATTATATTTAGTCAGTGTCGGTTAAAACAGCAAACATTTTCATTTTGTTAGAATGTTTGTCTTTATGAATTGTCTTCATAATTTGATTAGGATTAATTGTATATAAATAAAATTATATCATATATATAAATAGATGACATATAAACTTAAATAATAAATGCATTACTTTAAAATTGAATTGAAGTGTGTAAAAAACTAAAATGTTCAGTTTATATCTGCAACATTGTAAACACTTATTATACGTAATGTAAAAACCAATATACACTTCACTATTTATATTGCAATATACATTGCAGTGCATGATCAGTACTGCAGATAATGTACATATCATGTATGTTTAATTGTAGTACTCTGTTATGAAACAATTACTAAAAACCAGGAAGACCCCAAACATCAATATTGTTTGTTCTTATCTTTGTTCAAGGTTAGAAACAGCCGTGAATGATAAATGATCTGGAACAATGTGGTGCTCACATTACAAAAACATCATTAATTCCATTCTCTTTTTTTTTTTTTGTAATTCCAGGAATCCAAAATGTTCTAAGTCTGTTTTGTGCGGTTCTGACGGAACACAAGGTTTTGTTTCACTCCACCAGTTATCAGAGGTTGGGGGAGGCGTGTCGAGCCCTGGGAGCCCTCATGTTTCCTCTCAAATACAGGTGAGCCTGCGTTTTGACCACATGTCATGGAGGAATGTGTCATGTGACTGTTGAATAACTTCTAGGTCATTGTTACTGTATGTCATCCCTAAATAATACGACTTGACTTTGTCCATAATTGAAGCCATATTTAAAACTGCAGTGAAATCCCAATTTTTCAATCTTAAACACCCTCTGTAATGTATGCTCTGTCAATCCTTTTAAATGGAATTCTATATTTCTCAGGAATATTTATCCTTTTGTTGAATGCATTTTTACTTCGGTTGTACTTGAAAAATACCGTATGTATCTATCGAGAGGAGAAACTGATGGAATAGAAACTCCATTCCAGCGTCATTGGTTATCATCGTCATCACTGACTCTGATCCTACATAATCTTTGATTTTGTGCTGATGTAAAGTTAAGTGTAGACACAACAAGTGAATTGCTACATTTAATTAATTCAATTATACTTCAATTTTAGAACAGAGAATTGTTAGGCTCAGGTATTGGGCTTAGGTTGATTTTGTTTTTAAACCAGACTTGCCTGTGAAACATCTTTCCCATTTCAACATCAAATGGATTCGAAAGTTTCGAATACATTAAGTGTAATTTTAACTTGAAAAAAAGTTACGGGAACAATTCCTTATCCTAAGAAATGTGCCGTACTTGATGTCTCTTGGATCACATTGGTTTGTTTGTTTTAGGCAAACTGTCAAATTTTCAAAAGTTGTGAGTAAAACATTGCGATAAAAAGATACTGTCTATGCTCACTTCTGAGTTTCTCCTTTTTATTGCTTAATAATGAAGTTGTAGCAACAAAGTGCAGTTGAAATGAACCCACTTCCCAATGTGGAAGTATATTTATAGCCTTTTTATTGCCAACTTGTGTAATTCTCACTTATGTTTTTCCTGTCAGTCTCACTGAACAAATTCTGTGAATTCATGGTTGATTTCCTCATGCACAGTTACCCATACATCCCTATTCTACCTTCCCGGCTGCTCGAAGTGCTCAGTTCACCTACTCCCTTCATCATCGGAGTGCACTCCATGTTTCAGAGTGAGATCCAAGATCTGGTGAGTAGAGATGTGTCAGACGTATTCGGAATCAGAGGTAACCAAACAACCCGCTGTAAGTCATTTTCACAGTATTGAATCACTCCGGATTTTATTGTGAAATCTTAAAAAGGCGATTATTCATCCGAAAATTTTATGATTTGTATTTCACGTTTAAGATGAATGTGCCCTTTTAGTTCAGTAAGCACCATGTGTTGTGTGACACAAAATCCATTATTCCAGCTGTTGTCAGACCATCTGACCTGTCAGTGTTGTGTTTTATTCTCCAGTTAGATGTCATTATTGCCGACCTCGATGGAGGAACGATCAAGATTCCAGAGTGCATCCACTTGTCTCTGCTCCCTGAACCTCTGCTCCACCAAACACAGACGTCCCTGTCCTTGGTAAACACGAACACAGATCACAGACACACAACTGAAGATGCGCTATATACTGATAAGTACAATAACACCAGGAATTACTCATACTGCTCCAAAACCTCTGTCGGTGCTTCTGTGATGACTCAAGTTTATACTTTTACTTTTAAACGCCATCAGTATGTCAGCCAACTGTGCTGTAAACCATGCCATCATTGATTTAAACCTAAAACAAAGAGACATCAACTGACTTATTGTTTTGTTTGTTTTGAATGATTCCTGATGTTTATCTAGAAAAATAATATAAAATAAAATTAAAAAATGTAATCAATAAATAAATAAGAATGATTTTTGCTGGTTCAAATGGATTGTTAAAGCTTTCTTTTTTCTGAAGACATCAAACATTTTACCTGTTGTCTCATCTTAATAGATTTTAATAATAACCTGTGCACAGCAGTGTAGGAGTAGACAAATGTTGCTGTTCTCCTAATTAAGCCTAATTATGCTAAATTAATTTAGCTCCTACAATGTTGTCAGAATAAGTAAAAGTAAGTAACTTCAGTAATTGTGATTTTTTTTTTTCCCCCTCTAGGTTCTGCACCCAGATCTGGAGATAGCAGACAATGCGTTTCCTCCTCCTCGTACGGCCGCCTCCAACCTCAAGTTGTTGGTGAGTTGTCACTGTTCTCCTGTCCCTCTTCTTGACCTCCGTCTGTGTGAGACACAGTTACACTCCAAATACATATCTTGTTACCAAAAGGTTATAGTTGAAGTGGCACGGACTGACTGTACCACATTAGCCTTCAGATGAACCACGTGACAGTCTCCTAATTAACTGAGTGTGACATGTTTGTGTGATGACTCATGGCTGTGTCATTATCTACGTGTGTGTTTACGTGTGTGTATTCATGTGTTCCAGGACAAGGAGGTGAGGGCCGTCTTTCTCAGGTTGTTTGCACAACTCTTCCAAGGCTACAGGTCCTGCCTGCAGCTCATCCGTATCCACTCTGAACCTGTTATTCATTTTCACAAGGTAGGATAACGACAAAGTAAATGGTCAGAAAATAATCTGATTTTGCCCAAGACTGTTTTAACCTTAGAAAAAAACATTTCCATATTTGTCAGAAAACAAATAGTTGGTTATCTGACTGGAATGTTTTGAGTGGCTGTAAGTGTGGAATTACATGTAAATACCTGACAGATGAACTTGTCATTGGTGTATATATTTGGTGTTTGTGTGTCAACGTGTGTGTGCGTGCGTGTTGTTTAAAGCCTCCATGACTCTTCCTTGATCCTTTGTTTTTTCCATCTTCGGACACAGTCCTGTAACCTTGGTCACGGTCCAGATTTCAGACACATGAAACACATTAGGTTTTTTTTTTTTTTTGTTATTTGTCTGGGTTTGTGTTTGTGCGTGCCTGTAGAGTCTCCGTGGTAACACAACATCACATCTCCCTCACATGGTACCCCACATGGACCACATTATAAACAAGCACAATGACTTCTATGTCTGCTGCACACAAGCACAAACAATTATGTATAAAGTAAATCATTTGCCACTTCTCCATTATAGTCGGATTTATAACCTTGTGCTAAATTATGTGAGGTATGAAATATGCTGAATTAAGGAATCTATTTTAGAAGTATTTTATGGTCTTTCAGTCTGCTCTATATCTATAAAAAAAACAAAGCTTCAGTGCTTTTTTTTTTGTGGAATTATAACCATTTTAACTGTGACATTTTCCAGACTGCCTTCCTGGGTCAGAGAGGCCTCATAGAGAATGATTTTCTGACAAAGGTTTTAGATGGCATGGCCTTTGCCGGCTTTGTCTCAGAGAGGGGTCCACCGTACAGAGCCTGTGATCTGTTTGATGAGGTGACTACCCCACTACTGCACTGTACTGCACTCTACTGTACTTCATTTTAAAGTCACAAGTGTTCTTTTCATATTTATCCAGTTAACCTAACAATATTGTCATCTTAACTCAGTAGTGAATCATGGGCCATAGGCCTTAACTGTAAAACATGATGTAGATGTACACACATTACCTGTCTCCCACAGCAAAGTCCATTCCACAAGGATTAAAATATGTTCTTTGAAAAACATGTTTTACAGAACAAGTTTCACATAAACAACATCAGACCTTGTCCATCATGATTGCACACTATCTAGCAGGTTTCACCTGTGAGATGTGGAGAGAGAGTGGTAATACTATAGAGGTATTGGTTAAAAAATTCCAAAATTATTAGGTTAGTTACAATTGGCTTATTAGAGATACTTAGAAATCTAAAAAAAAACTTTACTGCTCTAAAATGTAATGTTTGAATGAATGAGGGCTTTATTTTATTTTAAACAAAATACAAACAAACAACATTACAATATTTACATAAATAATGATGTAGTATTTTTGTTTGAAAAGAAGTAGAAAGAAGCAATATAGTATTTAAAGTTACCTAAAGAACCCTCTTGACACATTTACAACTTTTGTAAGTAGGTCTTTTACACCAGGGTTTCCCAAACCTTTTTCTGGAAACCCATATTTTAAAAGTCACAAACCTTTGCGACCCAAGTCAATAGACATTATTCGTAAACTCCTGGGAGGAATGTTGCCAGATAACCCAAAAAAAATCGGACCCATCTGAGGGTCGTGACCCAGTCTTTGGGAAACAATGTTTTACACTACATTTTATCATTATGTCAGATTGTATGTTATTGTACATTACTGTAGTAAGGTAGTTATTGTGTAGAAACCACTGTTTATTTGTTATCATAACTATTTTGTTTTTGAATGTGTTGCCTTTTTGCAGTTGGTAGCCTTAGACGCTGACTGCTTTAAGGTAGAGGAAGTCAACCCCACCAAATTGCAGAAGCACATCAGGGAAATCTCTGAACAGCTGTTCAAAAATGTAAGTTCCCTGGTAGACAAGTTCTTTTTTTTACTTTCACGTTTCACTACTTATTCTAGACTTCCTTTTATACTCACGCCTGTTCCCACAAACACATGTGTTATTTGCTTGATATCTGCTACATAAACATCTACAGTATGTGAATTGCTAACATGTCCTGCTCTCTGGTAAAACAACTGTAGGAGAATCCCAATCCTCACATGGCGTTCCAAAAAGTGCCTCGGCCGTCAGAGGGATCCCACCTGCGTGTGCACCAGATACCGTTTCCTCTGCTGGATGATGTGAAGATCGAAAAGGTGCTGCACGAGGGTGTGGCCAAATACAGCAGCGCACCTCTTACCGTGCGACCGGAGAAGAAATGTGTTGTACCTGCAGGGCCCCCTGTTGGTAAGAATCATGTAAAATTATTACAAAATACCCAAATGGTACAATTCTGTACACATTTACACGTTGTTGATGTGACCTGTACTGACTCCTGTTTTGTGCTGTATTCTTATATTCCAGTGTCCATTATGGGTAAGAGTGCTTCCGTGTTTAACAGCGCTCGAAGACTGGAGGTCGTGCGGAGCTGCATCTCATTTATCTTTGACAACAAGACCCTGGAGACGGAGAAGGTAAAGTACGATGTCTTTGATCAGGAGGAGCTAACCGAAACACCTCTAAACAAGCCCATCTCTTCCTTGTTTACTTTCATCATCATAATACCTCCCAGATGACACGCAGGCAGAGAAATGGTCAAAGACCGATCTGGACTCGCTCTCCCTCCAAATCCTTGTACTTGTGTCGCTAATTTTGTTATTCCTAAGTTATAAATTCTGGCACAAAAAAAATCAGCTCAACGTTTCCTTAATTATAGCCCCCTGTATGTGACCTTTGAGGTCAACATTCTGCTAATACACCTTGACTGTGTTTAAAATGGGATATGTGCCAGTTACTTTTTTATGTTTCCCTCTGGCCTTAGGCAAAAGTTATATAATCCCGACCTGCAACTCTGTCCAATGTACGAATGCATTCTTCTGGACACCCCTGTGGAGCATGTAAATCCTAAACCACTGGTGTCAGTGCAGAACTGTCCTCGCTGATTCAACATGTTAATGCAGCAATAAAACTGGACGGGCATGGTTTAAACCCAATTTCCAGGAAAGTCATTTGACTACCCAGAAATTTACACTGAAGTATAAAAAATGCTTTGCTGTCTAAAACCACAGTAAAAGACTGAACACATCCTGCAGGTGCAGCGCAGAAGACTTCTCAGTTAAGAGGTTAATTAGGAAATTAACTAGAAGCTCTAGTCATTAGGAGTGGGAGGATGTCTGATAAAATTAAATTTCAATTCCCCAGTTAGCTAACTAAGATGCCGAAGTTCAGTCAATTGGGCGTAATACGATCTACCTTAGAACCTTGTTGATGAAAGGTTTTCTTTTAACAGACTCTACCAGCCGCACTGCGGGCCCTGAAGGGAAAGGCCGCTCGCCAATGTCTGACAGAGGAACTGAGTCGACACGTGCAGCAGAACCGCGCCATCCTGGATCATCAGCAGTTTGACTACATTGTCCGTATGATGAACTGTGCTCTGCAGGTGAGAAGAGCCATTCAAATACACTGATAGTCCCGATGACTTTATATGACTTGAACGAAATACTGTATATCAACTGGTGTAAATCAGGATCAACTCCACCCAAGTGAATGTGGCTTTCTAAGGTCTTTGTTATTGTGTTTAGTAACAGCTACAGTACAGTATGTGCAACTTCTCCTGAAATTGCATCATTCTACAACTCAGATTCTCGGGTTTGGTTCTTACCGAATGTGCTTGGCACATTAAATTATAAATTGCACAGTGAGTGTTCACCATTCATGCTGCTATCCACCTGCAGTTTTCAACTAACTCTATTATTTTCTATTTTGTTTAAATTTCTAATCTTTATCTCTTTTGTGTTGAATGATGCTATCATTTTCGCCAGCCTTCTTTTGAGTTTTTCTTTTTGTCCAAAATTATGTGATTATAAAAACAATTTTAATCTGATATATAAACAAATGGGAATTGTTCAGCAAATACTTATTTTTATTTTAAATATTTCATTGTTTTCACAAAACATAATATGTGCATGTTCTGGCTCTTTTCTCCACTAGGTGTCTCTCTGATTACCTAGCTTAGAAAACCAGCAATATGTTACTTTGTTTACTTTGGCAGAACATACAATTACAAGGAAATGCAAGAGTGTTGCAGTACAAGAGAGTGTGTCGAATCAGATATGTAAATATTTGAGTGATGTATCCTTAGCCCATGTTTTTAGCAGATGTCATTTTTATGAAGTGTAACTGTTTCTAATTTAGTGAAAAACAAGGTTAGAAGTGGGGCAGTAAACCTAACCTACGCAGCAGAAACTGACTTTTCCTTTCCAAATATTTTTCCAGTTAGCATTTTTTGAAACCCAGGTGAGTCTTCAGAGTGATACCTTTCATTTATTTTTATTTGTCTTCAGCCACCCGTGTTTCTCCTGTACTGTAGGTCTGTGCTGCTCATGGACTCAGTCAGGCTTTCATTCTGTCACAGCCGCCAGATCTTTGTTGGCACTTGCTCAGGTTTTACTGCTTTGAATCAGCCCCTTGCATGGATTTTAAACAGTGACACGAAGTGCAGCATTTTTATGGATTTACTCCACATACCATTCATTCCTCTTTTTTTTTACCCCCCTATGACTGAAAAAAACCCATCAATCCTAACATCTGTCTAGATGCTGACACGGGATGTCATTATTTCCAATTGCTTTCAGGTTGAAAATGAGATGAAGTTGAGCATAAAGTAAGAATAAATCAACAAATTCTCTTAGAGTTCATGTACCATACGGGCGATGACTCTCGACGATGTAATTCTGGTCAGGCTTTAACATTTATCACCGTCAAGATCGGATTCTGTGGAAAGAGACCTGGTCATTCCTCACACGTGATTGACTGGGAGTACGCTGTACTTTATCAGGTGTTTGCAACTCTTTGGTGAACTCTTCAAAGGAATGCTGACCTCGCTATTTTAAACGTATTTTATCGTATGAGAAGAACGTCAGCGGCGTGAAGTTTTAAAAGGCCAATTTTTGGTTAGGGTTTCTCTGTCACGCTGCTGAGAGATCGAAGCTCTGCAGTGAAGTCAGTCATTTGAGAAGTGATTGATGTGGAGTTGCTGCAGCGTCAGCTTTTGTTCTGATCATTGTTGTTTAATTTATCATTTCATTCATTGTTTTCTTACATTTTATGTAAGGTGTGACATTTGTCTCTGGCATTCATTTCCTGGTCTTCTTTGACTTGTGAGGAATTAGTGTCAGACACTCTTCGAAATAAAATTAAATACTAAATGGTAGGGACACACATTTGTTTTTTTGTTTGCTCTCTGCCCTTTCTTTGTTTCTTTTTTTTTTACATCCCGCCACATTAGAAACCTCTAAAATAAAATATACTCAGACAGCAGAGCATGTCCAGGATTTTTGGGTGCGTGTGTGTGTGCATGTGTGTGTGAGTGAAGGAAACAAATCGTTCAGCCAAAGTGACCTGTTCTCTAAAAAATGCTGCTTGGTTTTTGGACAATGACAACATGATACTTCATTAGATACTCTGGAACATGTGCAGACATGACACATTGATTTGCAGTAAAATCCTCAATATGAAACCAATTACAACATCTTCTTTAATGGGTCAACCTCAGGCTAAGTGACAGATCACTCCTCGGGTTGCACTCATTGTTTTTTTTTTTTGCAAATGTACAGTAGGTCAAAGGTTAGGACATTGGAGTCAGGTGGTGCAACACTATGTCAGTGACTGTTATTTTCTTCTTTGTTGCTTACATTTTTTCACGATTTCACAAAAGAATGTTGATAAACTGTCTGGAATGAGTCGATCCAGTCCCAGAGTTTACACTGACACATTTTTCCTGTTTAAACATCTGTTGGAATCCTTATCTGTGCTGTTTCCCTGCCATGAATCTGGCTCACTAACAACAGTCATTAAGAGTTTTTGGAGTTAATTACACGTTTATTTGCTTATGTGTGTTTGTGCTTGCGTGCACTGGTCAGTGCTCCCAAATGGAGAAGAAACCGTTGCGCAAGCCATGTGGGGGAATGAGCCCTGCTGTGGATGTATCCTGGCATCTCAACCATTTCCTGTCAGAATGGATTATGAGCCCTCTGTGCTCTGCTCTCAGGACTGAGGGCCTCATGATGGTGCTCAAAAACACACGCTGGGCGGCTGTGCACTGCATAAAGCGAACTGGCCAGGGGTCCTTGGGAAGCTGCGAGAGCCATGGCATTGAGTCCATGGGTCCTTTATGCTTCATCTGATGTGAAACAGTGTTTTATTAATAAACAGGCGATACATGTTACATGTTGGGAAAAACACCAGGTTTTTAATCAAACTGTCTGATGAAAGATGACCTGATAAAACCCGTGTCCATTTATTCAGTTTGAACTTCTCCTTTAATCTTGACATTTAGTCATGATTCAGATCATAAATTGGTCTCTTACTGTGAGAACATGGCCTAAATCTGCCTTGATGAACCTGATGAATTGCTTTGCATAATAAGGTCACTGGGAATTTTCACTTGGTTTCATTCCCATGGTCACAGTGGATTTTCTGCAGGATGTCCACTAGTGTGACCAGGTAAAATAGTTGTCATAATAACATGTGCATATTAATCTTCACACTGCAGAGGTTAACTTTGTGGCCATTTTCTATCAGTCATCAAAAGCTGACTTTAACAGTGACAACTTCGATATATTTTCTTGGTTCAGAAACATAAAAGTGTCTGTGCGTTTAAGTACCCCACACAGTTTTCCTGGAAAGTGCCAGACTCTATGAAACACACAGGAAGCTGTTGTTTGTTCACATCCTCTGGCGTCTGTGTCACATGTTAAGGGAAATTGTTTTTTTTCCTTACTGTATACGTGTCTGAGCTGATACAGGTCTGAGTTGGTGTTAGTCACCATAGACGTCCGAGCCTTACAGTAAATAATAGGTGTAGAGGAAAGTCTCAGGATGTCCTCACAAACAAACACACAAACATGGATGTGCGTAGTATTAGAACTTGACTAAGAAAAAAGAACTTCCTCACACTGTTGTAGCACGTCGATCTCTGCAGCTTTAAAAACAGATAACAGAGTCCTAATAATATGGTATGACATTTCTCCACATAAGGCCGATCGGCTGCAGCAGTTCTTTTTCTTAATTTAGTTTCAAGCTATTGAGATTTTGGAATTTTATTTTTTTGTTTTAGTAACAACGTGCTTTTTTTTTTTCCCTTATCTGAACCAGTAAATCTCTCAATGTTTAAATATTCCCCATAACAAATTACAATAACCTTATGATATTCAAATAGGTGAATTCAACTTGTTATTGTCAGTTTATTTTTGCTTATTCACGTGTGCTTTCTAATTAGTTTTGTTTTGTCTTGAACCCCTGCGACCCGCAGCATTGTTAAGTGAGCTGGTAAACAGACCCTCGCTGCAGCTCCAGGCTGGAACATTTAACCACAGCTCAAATAACTACAAAGAAAAACATCAGTGACAAAGAAAAGTAAATAAATAAATAAATAGAAAATATGCAACTTAGTCGACTGGGGGTCTGGATTTCATGTGTGACCGAGGCACTTGTGTTTTGCATTTTCTCTCTCGTTTTTTCCAGAGGAATGACGATAATCGAGGCCCACATTTCAGACCGCTATCAGAAAGTTCAGCATTCCTCAGCCTATCTTTCTCTCCAGACTTTAAGCCTCATATAGTATACAGCATAGTTATCAATGATTTATGTGTCTTTTCATTTTTTATGTGACATAAAGGACAGTAAATTTGGAACAAAAGAGCATATTTATGGCCATGATGTCCTTCTAAGAGTTCAAGGAACAACCCCAGGTCAAAAGCACGGCTTTTGTTTGTGTGGTTTAAATCTGGGTTATTCCTATTTACAGGGTTAAATATTAATCCATAAAAAGACTAAAATAATTTATCACCAATTTCCTGTAAATTAAATCCTTTGTGGTTCCAACTGTCTGCTGCTCCAACTATTTGTCATCATCTGAAAAAATGTATTTCAGACCCCCCAGGAAGACTCAATGACTTTCTCATCATAACCTTGTGTGACCTAATGTGACACTCTCACAGCTTTTGGTATTGAAACCTCCAAGGAGGCTCCACTTTTGGACACACTTCGGTGTTTGTTTGTTTTTTTTTTAAAGTCAAACTATTTATTTAATAACTTTCCCCTGAAAGGTTACTTAAATGTTCTGACTCAAAGGAATTTTGTAATTAATACCTCATTACAAATATTTGAATGGAATAAAAAATAGTATGCTTACAAAACCAAAAAAGTCAAGGACTAAAGGACTGATGTTTAGACAAGGACCACTCTGGAAGATTGCAGTTTAGCTGGTTTAATGGGTTTAGGTTTAAGGCTGTGTATAAAAGGAGCATCAACCATTGGTTCACATATTATTCTGGTTATTCATATAAACAGTATTGGTTTTTGTAAAGCAAGAAGAGATCACAGTTTTAACCCTTATTGCAGTTCAAATCCAACACACGTGAGTTAAAGGTGGGTTGTGACCCAATAATGGCTCTTATCTAATTTGTTAGTGAAACTGTGGTGTGAAATGTTCCGAAGACATTAAACGTCTGAAAATATATGCAGGACGACAAAGAATATTTACAGATTCAGGGGTCGTCGGCCATGGTGACCCCAAAGATTTACACACCTGAAAAACATTCTGGGCTATTCTTTGATTGACCTTTAAGTTCTGTACATATTTACTATACAGTTACAAGATAATTACAAGAAAGAAATACAGCTTTTCAACCTTGTATTTCCATGTTGTGTTCTTATATACAGTATGCACAAACAACAATTGTATCTTAAGTCCAACCTTTTTTAACCAGTCTTTACTAAAAGCCACGTTCCTAAATGTTCCATGTGTGTACTCTATATGTGTATGTGTTTGCATGACACGGCCTCCACAATTGAAAACCAGCGTTGCTTCTGTTGGGGTTCTGTTTTAAAAGGTGTTCATAAGGCAGTGTAACATGTCTCCTGCTGCGCCCTGCCCTTACTCCTGTGTTGTTTGACCTACAGGACTGCTCCAGTTCAGAGGAGTACACCATAGCTGCTGCGCTGCTGCCCCTGTCGACAGCATTCTACAGGGTAAGCACAACAACCACACACTAGATGCTACATGTGTAAGTTGAATTTATTGCAAATATACAAAATAGCTATAAAATGCCTTAATGTATGCATTGTTGTTATTTTTGAGACTCATTTGTGTCTTTAATTAATGCTGCTCTGTACAGAAAGGGTTTTACGGGGAATTACTGGTAGAGTTTTGTTATAATTTTAGATTTTCATATTTTTTCATATACAATAGAGAAAGTTGAGGTTGTAAGACAGCCACAGTATTGTGTTTCCAAACCACGTCATAGAACAGGTTGGTTGCTGTGTTCACTGTGATTGTGTCTCTGGAACTTGTTCATTGCTTTGGGGACATACTCACCAACCAGTGTAGGCCTTTTTTGGTACCGATGAAGCCTGGAACCTGGCTCACGTTCAGCCGCCATATGACTCTTCTAGTTCACATGCCCCAGACTGATGTAACCCTGCTTCTCCAGGTACGCTGAATATGTTGGCCACCAGCACTGGAAATAAATTTATGTCCATGTTATCTCAGCATGGTGCCCTGTGTCAAGTGTAAACGGCCATTTGAAAAGAATATGCCCGCCATTTGTCATAGGTCACAGGTCAGACACAATGGAGAGACTTCCTCCTATTGCGGCTGAACAATATAGGCAGCTACTTCTCTGGCACCGACATTTGGTTAGAAGAAATACGACATGCTCTTAGGTGACCCAGCTATGGTTGATCAAGCCCCGGTTGTGACCTGACTTGTCAGACAGTTAAAACACAACCGCAGGCCCTTTTGGTGCATGTAAAAACACATGCAGTGATGCCAAGCAGGATACAAAGGTTTTCTAAAGTTTAATCAGCAAAAGGTCAGCATCCACTCTTGATGGAATTACGGAAGGACTTCCAGCTGGCACTTCTCCACCATTCCCTGCTATTTAGTTTGCTTGCATTTCTAAGCTTCCGCCATGTGGTGTTGTGTAGGCTACAGTTTGTAACATGTAT
>NW_007585110.1:0-34450 GCF_000523025.1 Cynoglossus semilaevis | reverse complement strand
GTACCATGTCAAGCCTAAGGGTGGTTGTTGTGACATGACTCAGGAACGCAGGTTGTCTCCTTAAATTTGTTCATAGCATTTAGCAACCCGGCTGCCGGTCTTGATGTTGCTGGGAGAGTCTACTGGAACTTCCAGATGTTATTTGATTACACTCAGATTTTGCACTGCGTCTGTTTCCTAGAATTCTTTGAACACATTATTCAATCTACCGATGTTTTCTTGCATCCGTATCAAATGCTTGTTTTTGTGTCTGTTATTATTGTTCTCCATTCCAGCCTTCATGGGCAGTAAAGCCTGCAGAGCAGTTTGCTAGTTGCTAGCCATGTTTAATGAAAAAAGATACTGAAATCTTTACTTCTGCATATGCATGACGGTGATGTTTAAATAGTTTTACAGGTTTATAATACGTGATTTAAAGGACGGGCAGTGACAGTCAACACTTTGTGTTCAAAGTGTGCCCACTACAGTTTGTTTATTCTTTCTTTTTAGTCTGGCTTCTGTGTTTAAAAGAATTCTAACATTCATTTTTTTTATTAACCTACTCTAGTAGCTGTTTCTCCAGGAACATCATTGTTAGTGTATAACCCTTGGCCAGTCTTATTATTAGCAGAAGACAGACAAGTATGTCATGTGTTTAATTACAATATCTTCTGGTTTCATTTCCAAGTAATTGCACTTTCTAATGCTGTTGCAAACCAAAACATAGGTTTAAGGAAGCATATCCAGCACAAACGGTGTTCTTGTTGCTTTCAGTATCACTTTTTTTTCTAAATCTCATCAAGTCTCCAGTTTGAGGTGAATGTCCTCAAACTGCAGCTGTCAACTCTTCCATTCAGATGAATGAATGAGGCTTATCAGCCTTTGTACGGTGTATACCTTTGTTACATTGTTGTTTTGACTCTAATCTGTTCATAATGTCACCGGCCTTTATCATCTGCAGAATGGGAGTTTATCAGGAGGAGAGCAGCTGTCTGAAAATCATTTGTTACGTGAGACTAGTATAATTCCACATGAAATCTGACTCCTGTCATTGGACTGTGACAACACTGTAAATGTCCCAGTACAGTATCACTGGGTGGTACACAGATGTCCTACAGCAACAAGAGGAAAAACCCACAAACACTATCTGGAAAGCTTACACAACACTTGAATGTTAGCATTCTTTCAGCCATTGGGTTGACGTTAAAGCTCATGCTGTACGAGTCCTCTCTACCACATCCTCACGAGGAAAGTGACGCACGTGTTGATCTTACTTTTATCAGAAATATTCAGCTTTTCTTTTACCAAAAACATGTTTACTTTGTCCTGAAAGATTAATGTTTTTTTTTTTTTTGCACATCGTCTCAGGCTCCGGCCACTCGGAGGTTTGTTTATAAATAAGACTTCACCATTTGTCTGTTTTTTTATGCTCTTAATTATTTATTATTATTTCTTTTTTATGAAAAACTTTTTTTTTATTGCGGAGTGCTGTTTTATAATTTTGATCCAGAGGTGCTCTGGATTCTCCTGAGAAACGTTGCTGCCCTGAGGCTGGAGTAATAACCGTCACAGCCGTCTAGTGTCCACTTGCAAGTTTACACTCCCTTCAGTCACAACATTTTTGCCATCTCTAATTCTCTGGGAACCACAGCTGACCTGCTTCATGCTCTTTCATTGGTTGGCTGTGCTAAAAGGCCACAGTCAATCATATTTTTAACCTGAAGGGATCACAAAAGATCAAAACAAGCTCCAAAAGTCCTGATTACCTTATACTTTTGACTCCGAGGTCTCCTGTCTGTCTCCACTTGTGTTTTTCTGGGTTTTTTTTTTCTTTTTTCTTGTTTTTTGCTCTTTCACCTTCAACATTGCATTTTTCCACCTCACTTGTCACATGTACAATGAGTCTGATAGTTGCAACCACTCTCCCTGTTCCCTCTCTTCTTCCCAGTCCCCCTCGTCTGTCTCTCCCCTGCCTTTCCTCCTCTTTGATCATTTGTCTTGTCCACGTCTCTTTAAGCTCCGCATATTATCGCAATAGTAAGCGCCGACCTCGGTCAAAATGACCTGCACATGTCTAACGAGTCAAGAGTAGTGCTTTGTAAAGACAACAAGGACAGTTCACACGTGCGCACCCCCTCACAACTTCTGTACCAAATTCTTCCTCTAGTCGTATGTTTGACCATGTTTTCTGACAGTCTGACTATTGTCTTTACATTCAATTTTCTGTCTGTATTTGAATTTTTTAACCTGTAAACCTGATATTCTGCGATGGAATTGGAGCATCTTTTCATTAGCGTTAGCTACATCAGCACTTTTGTCTCTCACTTGTTTCCTTGGCCAAACTTTCAAACAGTTTTTCCAATTTTTGTTCCTAAAGAAAATGAGAGAGAGATAAACTGACCATACCTTCAACATTAGTCCAGTGTTGTTTTTGGATCCTTTACAACTCGGTGTCCTTTGGCAGGCACTTCTATGTATCAGGTCATTTGTGAGTAACTCGCTTTTGTGTCAAGACAGACAGTAAGCAGGAAAAGGGAGTTAAAATACTTTATAGGGACAGTGATAAATCTGAATTAAAAAGGAAAACCTGTTTTGTCAGATTAAGTTTTTTCTTTTTTATTATCTTGGAGCACTAACCTAAATCTGTTCCAGCCTTCTGTAGTCTAGACATTTTTCTAATTTTCTCTCACGCCATAAGACAAAAAAAAATTGTATGTGAAAGTATAATTTATGCTCTTTGTAATATGGTAATAAAACATAAGTATTATTTAAAAACAAGATCAAGCACCAGATTATTTTTTCTCATTAGCCAGCATGATATCTCGGCGTCGGCCTAAATTTCATAATAGTAGATTATTTTAATGCGTGAGGAGTATAGTAGGTTAATTAATTTACTTATTCTAGCTGTGCAACGCAGCCAAATGCGTGAGGAGTATAGTAGGTTAATTCATTTACTTATTCTAGCTGTGCACAGTGGCGCATCCTGCAGGGACTGAGCGATGGAATAAGTGGTAAATAATATTTCCTTGTTTTAGGTCAAAACGGTTTTAGGTCAAAACGGTTTGATAGTTTTGAAACTTACATATTTTGTAAATTGTTCTGTAGGGTTTCTTTTTCCTTAACGCAGTTTAAAAAAACTAAACAAAAGAGCAACAAAAAAAATATTAAAAATCTCAGATCTCAACAAAGATAAGACTCATCGCCCTAGAATTGATGGAAACACCAGTGTTACCTTTATTTCCAAATATGAGACTTTTTTTTTGTTCTTGGAACTTAACAATGTACAAATCAGGGTTGTTGCTGATGTACACATATTCAGTTTTGTGTAAGCGAAAGTGACATTTTAAAAAACTATTTTTAGATTGCATCCGGCATGAAAATTGATTTTTAATGGGCGATGGTTCTTGGGTGGTTTCAGGTTCAGATTCAGTCAGCGTTGTTTGTGTGATGTGATGATGTTTTTCTCTTTATCCTTCCGTCCACACTAATGAAAACAAGAGCCCAGATCCACACAGAGTACCCTCAGACTGAGAGGGAAGGAGGAGTGGCCTGTCGCTCCACTAGGGGTTGTTATCTGCTAAAAAGTTACGACTCGCACAGAATGATTGATTTCACTATAAATACCATGGCTGACTTGTTGTTTTGTTTCTTACTTCTCAGTAGAGTTTTGGCGAATCCCCTTTCTTGGGGGGCGTTGACTGGAGTCCAGAGATTTCTCGGTTCAAACCAAGTGGGAAAAAAATGTTACTAATACAGTCTTACTGCCCACAGTGAGAGGGCAGCAGTGATTATATGCGGAGCAAGTGGCTCATTAGGCTCAAAACTCAAATGTTCCATGCAGATGACATTCAAGACAGGAAATAACAATAAGTGGTTTGGACCAGGGTCTGGTTTTGTAATCACATTGTGAATGTGTTGTTGTCTGTTGAGAATATCAAAAAATATAAAAATATCCTCATACATGAATTATTCATAATGCCTTTCACCACAAAGCCGTTTGAGAAGTTATTTCTATACCTGTACATATGCTTGACAAATGTTGAACATTTTTACCAATAACACAGCTTTTAAGTGACTGAACCTTGTATTAAAATTTTAAAAAATCACTATTAATTCAGTTCAGCCACTACTGAGCTGTGGAAACCTCACCTCTGATCTGGTCAATATTGTGTTTCCTTCTACAGAAACTGGCTCCGGGTGTAAACCAGTTTGCCTACTCCTGCATCCAGGATCATACTATCTGGACCAACCAGCAGTTCTGGGAAGCCACCTTTTACAGTGAGGTCCAGGGCCAGATCCGAGCTCTTTATCTCAGCACAACGGAGGAAAAATCAGTCATCACTGCCAGGCTGAAGGCAAGACACACACTATTTTGCAAGTGTGCAACTTGATGTCCGATGTTTGAGTTATTCGTTTTTTGTAAAAACTTGTTGATATTTTCTCTATATTATTTTATGTAAGTGCAATGTGTTTGAGCCTGAGGTTTGAGATCCCACAGCAACTTTTTGACTTCATTTTTGTGGTGCTCCCATGTTCAATTACTGATTGCAATTTTCATGGTTTTATAATCTCTAATTATAATTTTAAAAAAGCTAATGTTTGTGCTGTGCATGTAAACACATTGGGGCAAACAACTAAGCAGTAAGCAACAAAAAACATCTCTCCAGGATGCAGCCACCGGGCCCACAGAGGACAGAGATGAGGAGCAGACGGCCATGGACCTGGCAGCAGAGCAGCTACGGTCGTGGCCGTGTTTGAGCAAAGAAAAGCAGCATGAGCTGGTGAAGAACGAGGAGAGCACCGTATTCAGCCAGGCCATACACTATGCCAGCCTCATGGTTTACCTGCTGGTGCCTTTGGACACCAGTAAGAATAAGCTGCTGCGGAACGCACCTGCTGCTGACTGGGAGAGTGGCAGCAACAGCATTGTTACAAACAGGTCAGAAAATGAAACACACTGGGAAGTTGGAATGTTGGTATGATCCAAACATGTTTGGTTAAAATAAAATACACAATGTTTTAATAATAATCACTGAAATCTGAATAGACTAATGTCATGCTTGGATGGACTTCATGTGCAGCCTCCACTCATTTGTGTGGCCGTACACCTCCATTAACCTGACACAAAATAAGTCCTACTTTTATATATGAACAACAAGTTTTAAAACTAATCCTCCACAGAATAACCCCAGAATAAACATAAATCAGTTTTCATCAGCATGAGTAAGATCTAGAAAGTCTATTAGAGCATTAGGCTATTTTTCACTCCCAGCCCCCGAGCCACTACAGCCAAATCCACCTGAAATGGCCCACAGCACATTTATTTTTTTAATTGTTTTGTTTATTCATTCATTAATTGTACTATAAAAACTGCCTTTTCTAAAATATCTGACCTGGCGTTCCAGTAAAATAACAGTGACAGCAGTGGGCCTGAGCTCATTGGAGTTCAAGACCCCTGATTTAAAATATTCTTGAAAATTCCGTGTAGAGTTCATGGTCTCAGTTACTTGTTCCTGGTCTTAGATCAGAACATATCTGTTTGAAGGAGAAGGAAACATTAGTAACGTGCAACATGATAGGAGTTGGGGTTCCATGTAACAAAGTCAGTAAACATTTTTCATCTCCCATCATCACATGTACTGAAGTAACATTTTAGATCACAAATACATTATTTTAGAAATCAGTATGTCTATATCGTGTACTCATGACAAGTACAGTAGTACAGCAGTTTTTACATGATTAATATTTCTGTTTCAGAGCTCTAATGTTCACTGAGGTAGAACACTGACAGAACACATTTCTGGCATATTCAGAGTTTCACGGTATAATAATTAGCCTTGTTTTAGGGGAAATCTAAAGGTAAGGTTTCATGAAGTGGGAATATGTTTCCCTCTGTTAATAAGGCGTTGATAAGTTTGTGGGTGGACGTAGCCAATGTCCATGTGCACTCGATACCTTTCGATTTAGCCAAATGGAACGATGTTCCTCCGCTGTTTCCGGCCCACATCTGTCCATCCAACCTAAAACAAACTCACTTCCTGCAGTTTGTGGTTAAAACCCTCAGGTTGTCTGTTATGGGACTGCATTGTATTCACCCAAACAAAACAACAGTCAAAGTGATTTCCTGCGCTCCTCTGTTGAATGAAAATAAATGTGGGACTAAACCCCCACATTGCATTACATTACATTTCATAGAAAAGCCTAATAGCCAAAAGAACACGGTGTAACAGAATCATTTTTTTTCTGACAAACTAACAAAGTACCTCCTCATAAACTTTTTGTTATCTTACTGTAATGATTTTTGAAGCCTAATCTCGAATACCCAAAAGAACATTGTGATGACTTTTTTTCTCCATTTTGATTGAATATCACAAATAGCCTGCGCCAGGATTTTTTGGAGTGGAAATTTCCCATCTTTAGTTCACATTTTGCCCCAGACTTGTTTGTTCTACACATAAGACATTTGGTTTTCATCATTTACTCTTTGTACTCACAGAGGACAGGTTGCATCACAGAGAAACATTCTTCTGGACTGATAGATTCCAAGCAGTTGATTATCATTGATGACAAAAATAACACCATAATTCCTCTATAATCGAGACCCCTAATCTCTTAGTAACATAATAAAGAAAAAAACTAACATAATGTAGTCGCAAAGCAACACTCTAAGTGTATTTTAGTTTAGCGTTTTATTCAGAATTGACCAACACATTAGAACCAGTTTGAACGTTTCTGAGATAGAGTAAGAGACTGTAAACAGCTGCCATCAAATGAAGTGACTATCTCCTTAATGTAGGTCAGCTCTTGCATGAGGATTTTTGTGTAAAATGTAAATGAGCTGTGCATTACAATTTATAAACAACAATACATCTTCCTGTTAAACTCAGCGGTTTAACAAATACATATAAACTTATTCAAATTTATTTTTTCTTGTCCGTTTTGGTTGCAGATTCCTCCCACATCTTGATAGAAAGTCTGAAAATGTGCTTGTTTTTTTTCCCTCAGGGACTTCTGCCATATCAAAAAGTAAACAGACATTATGTCTGTTATTGTCTGGGTTGATCAAATCTGTAGCAGCAGAGGCAGCAGCAAAGAATTTCTTCCCAAGTTCTGGTTGAGCTAAAGTTTCTTCTTCTTCTTCACTGGGTTTTACTTACCAAACATTCATTTGATAAAATGGGAATTTCTTTCCCTCAACTCCACCAGTTTGGCTGCGTGTCTTAATATGTTAATGAGAATTAAACTTTTCATCACTTGCAGCACTTTGCTGCACAGGAAACAAACTGAATTGTTTTTATGTTCCACAAAGATGGTACACTTTGTTCCTTTGCACAACACTCTGCTCCGCATCTGCTTTTCCTTATTGTCTTCATCATGATGTTTGTCAGCAGTAAAACATAATTGGTTTGTGAATTTTTCAGTGACACTTGACATTGACCGGATGAACATTAGGTCTGAACTGGCAACACTGAAAAGCAATCTATTAGATTTTATTTTTTATGTCTCTGTGTGGCTATAGGGAAAGCAGTAACTTACCACACCTCAAGGGCCATATATCTGTTATGGATTCTATAGCTCCAACTGCTGTATATGCTCTCAAACACAGCTGTTTTTTTACTATCACGATAAATAGTAGTTTTTGCATGTGTATATAGTACAGTAAACAGAGAGAAATATAATCTTCACTGTATGGAAACTTTTACAACTGTAAATCAATTGCATTTATCTTAATGCAGCCACTGAACGATTCCTAATAACTCAGTACCTAGCAACTCTGAGATCTCTGAGATGTGAACTCCGCCTCTGCTCATTATTTAACAGCATTGCCGGCAGTGTGGCTGAGAGCTTCGACACAGAGAGCGGGTTCGAGGACTCGGAGACCAGTGACGTGGCCAACTTCGTGGTCAGGTTTGTTGCGCGCTTTATTGACAAGGTGTGCACAGAGAGCGGAGTTACCCAGGAGCATATCAAGAGCCTGCACAGCATGATCCCAGGTACATCACTCTCAGTGTTTGTCCACTGACTGCCACCGTCTCATTTCCTCAGCTTCAGATCAGATGAGTGCGTTCTCCTCTGAGCTGAGCTAATAAACCTCTGACATGTTTAATGGCCTTGAAATCTGTAAATACGCACATTGTTTTAAGAGCGTATTCTGTGTGTACATGTGTGTTACATGTCTATTAAACTCCACATCTGACCCTCAGGTATCGTAGCGATGCAGATGGAGGCTCTGGAGGCCGTGCACAGAGAAAGCAGGAGGTTGCCCCCCATCCAGAAGGTGAGGACTCAGGCTGCACTGATGGTTTAATCCAGGATGAGCATGTTCAACTGAGCTTAACAGGAATGAAAAGACTCACAGAAATCTAAAGAAAAATGCACAGATGCAAAAAAAATCCACAAAACAGCTCACAGTCCTACTTTTTGTGTATCATTAATAATCTAACAACAAAGTAATGTCTGTTTGTACAAACCAATTTTCACTAATCCTGAAATGTGCTGAAGAGTTGTTTCATTACTTCTTAACACATGGTTTTTGACATACCAGTACTCCATAAGAACATGGTACACTGGACACTTCAGAGTATGTAAGGTTAAAATTACTACTGTTATCATAACATTTCTTCACTCCATTGTCTTTGCTTTGCTTTTAATATAAAGACTGCAAAACATAATGGCCTAATTTGAGGTATAATCTGAAATTATTAATTATTTATTATAGTGCTTGATTTCCACTGATATTTTTTTTACAGTTTTATTTATTTTATTTTATTTTTCTGATAGAATTATTTGATACAGTATATAATACTCTTCATATATTTCATAAACAATTAATCCGAAGAAAGAGCCTAAAAGAAATAGTTTTCCTTTCCTTTCTGAAGCCCCCTTTTGAGAACCACTGTGTGAAAGACTTTATAACATACAGTACACACCTACATCCCGCACTCACACTGCCACTCATTATGTCATTTCACTTTCATACTGTCACAGTGCTGTGCTGTATGTCTGCCAGCTCACTGTAAAACCCTTTCCTCACCATCACACACAGACAAACACGCTGCCAGCATTGCCTGGTCCTGGAGAACAGCTTGGAGTCCATGGTGAGCAGTCTGTCTGCTGCCCTCTGATGTCTTACATGGTGATAGTGTTGGACTGAGCATGCAACCTGGGCTGTTCGCTCTCAGCTGCATGACAAACACAAACTCCTATAAAATGTGCAAATAGTTTCAGGTCGTATCAGGTCTATAAGGACTCTGTTTTTTGTGTCAGTGTTTCTTTAAGGGAAGACTTTTTTTCAGTAACCAACGACTATACCGACCATGAAGTTAATGGAGAGAATCCGTTATTGCTCTTATTTGTCAAGTAGACTATTACTCTACTGACCTACTGGGGCAAAGAAGGCATGAACAGGATATTTTAAGGCTTTGAAATATGATTTGTTGCATTCATTTATTGCCACTGTTTTAGCGATATTTGTTTGTTTTAGGCCAACCTATAACTTGTCTTTAAACTACTCATAATACTGTCTTATCTCTTGTCCTATGAGAGGTTGTTGTTTTAGGAAAAATTGCAATAATGCATCACAAGTGAAAAACAAGGGGTGATTTGAATTTTAAAGTAAAAGTGCAGAGAGAGTACAGAGTAGAATGGAATAGGATCTTTCTACTTTTATATATTTTGTAATGTCCAGTGTCCAAACAGTCTGGTGTAGTTGTTGCACAGTGAAATTTTATACAAATATTTTAGTTATTTGCTGAGGTTTACTGTTATAGAGACATCAGAGGCATCCATATTGTCCATTTAAGACTACTTTCGTGTATTCTCAGGGTGGGAGGTTGTGGGGGGGTAGTCAAAAGATGTGTGTTCTTGAAAAGAGTGATTATTTGTATTTATTTAAAATAAGATATACAGTATTAGTACCGCATGTGTCACATAATAATATTTTAACTGATAATAATTGGCATTGTCTTATGGAAAACCCTAATCCCAAACCCACACACATTATGTTGGCAAAACATATATGCAGGATATTTACTCTATGAATTAAAAACACTTTTAGTTACACTTTTCTTCTTAAAACAGGGTGGTTAAAATAAACAGTAATTATACACCTGCATTGTACATTTGAAAGTTGTTGTATTGTAGATTTTAATACAATGAAAAGTATTGGTTCATTTAGTTAGTCACTCAGTCAGGGTCCATATGTTCAAATTATTGAAACACAATATGAAAAGTATGATTACACAATTTAACCAAAAAGAGAAATTTTCCATGGAAAAACAAAAAAGATCACATGTTTTTGCTTGAGGGGTTGATGGCAAATTGGTCTCTACAGACAGCATGAATTTGGTTTTAATAATGCACTGCTAATTCTGAGTCTGCCGGTTCGACGCTGTGCATGCAAAGCTTAAATTTGTACATCGTGGATGTGCTGTTCCGATTTTGACGTGAGTGTGATGAATTTCCTGGCCTTTGTAGAAATCTGATTAACTGACGCAAATGTTTTTTCCACGTCCTTCATTTTGAGTAATGAAGTGTCAGCCAGAAATGTCTGAAGGGAAGCAAAGAACTGTTTACGTGCAGGTTTGTGCATATGTGTTTGTCCCAGCTTCTAATGTTCTTTCTTGAACATCTCTTTATTTAAATTTTTCTACAGCCTAAGATTCTGCGCCCAACTCTCTTCCCCGGAGAGGAGTTGGTGTTGGAAGGGTTGCGGGTTGTTCTGGACCCCGATGGCAGGGAGGAGGCCACTGCGGGCCTTTTGGGGGGGCCTCACATTCTGCCAGCAGAGGGAGCTCTTTTTCTCACTACATATCGCATCGTCTTTAAAGGCATTCCTCATGATCCACTGGGTAAATACTGTAGCACGGCAGAACCAGAGCCAAGATAATTCTTAATTTATTACATAATTAAAAACATTATATCTGCTTGTTTTGAATGAGAGTTTCACAATCTATGTAAAAAAAAAAAATCATTATAATCCATTTACGTCCTATCATCTCCAACAAGTCTTCAGCTTGCCTTGTTTTTTACATTTTGCCTTGATGTCAAAGTCAGAGTTTGGCATCGCTTTGAACATATGTGTGTGATTAAATCTGTTCACACTACCTGCACAGAAGCGAAAACCAAAATATAGTTTTGGGCCTTAGAGTTCTGGGAAATTATTACAGAGAATGACCTGAATAAAATCCCAAAAATTCCTGGTAAATATTTGTACAAACTATTGTACAAATAATGTTTGTTTTTCTAAAAATGTAGTGTTTATAAAAGTAAGAGACTGTTTTCAGTTGACAATTTCTTAGTCAATTAAATTGATTTGCCCTAAAAAGACTTGTAAAATTCTCAAAAGAAATCTGTCAGTTAATACAAAGACATACAATAACTTTTTCTGCCACAAAATGACCATTGAAATTCTTGTGGTGTTGAAGTATAAATATGTAGAGCTAATGGGAAATGGAACATGATTTACTTGGGCACTGACAGTCATCACAAAACTGTAGTAACTGTCAGTATTTTCACAGTGTGTCAGTCAAAATCCTACTTCCCAACGCCTGTTGTCATTACTGAAATGTTTTCCAAAACCTTAACATTGAACAGGTGGTTTGCACTGTGTCCAGTTGTGTGACGACTGTGGTCAGTTGTTCATGTGTTCTTGTCTGTGTCCAGTGGGAGAGCAGGCCGTCATCAGAGCTTTCCCTGTGTCCACACTGACCAAAGAGAAGAAGATCGGTGTCTTAAACCAGCTGCATCCGTTCATCCAGGACGGCCTGCAGCTCCGATCTGCCTCCTTTCAGGTCAACACAAGAACACACACTCACTTAAGTCATAGACATAACAAAGATGCATCTGTGGTTCTTTATATGAACTTTACTTAACGTTATTTTTTGAGTTTAAAATTATACAAAATATGACAACTATGCAACCTAGAAATTACAGAACCTTCTTTGTGGTATTTCTTTTATAAACGCCCATGTCTTATGTTTCATAACATGAATGAAGAATCCAAAAAGAAACTGATGGAGCCAAGCATGTGTTTTTAGTCTTTAGACATGGTGCTGTAAAACATTTTATGGTCCATTCCTTTGTCTGACAAACACGGATAAAGAAAAGTGGCTGTGCCTTTTGAGGGATTTGGTCCCTTGGCATTTGTGGACTTGTTATGTAGACACTTTTGTTTTGAGTGTGAGTGTGAGTGCGTGTCAGGCAAGTTAATGCATGTGGTGTTAAGTCACTGACTTTTTTTTGTTTCATTTTCCAGTTAATAAAAGTGGCGTTTGATGAAGAGGTCAGCTCAGAGATGGTGGAGATCTTCAGGAAGCACCTTCAGAGGATTCGTTACCCTCAGTCCATCTTCAGCTTCTTTGCATTTGCAGCAGGTCAAACAGTGCCGCAGCTAATCCTGCCAAAGCAGAAAGAAAGGAACACAGGCTTAAGGTTTGTCTCGATCATTGAGCACCAACTGTAATCCACTTCCTAATTATATTTCCACAAATAAAAAAAGACTGAGAAGTTACAGTACTGAAGCTGATTGTTTCTCCCCTTTGTTTCCCTTAGAACATTGTCCAAAACTCTTGTCAAGAGTGCAAAAAGGGCAGGAAAAATCACCATGGGTCGTGGTGGCCAAAACACACTGAAGAAGAACGAGAGAGGCAGCAGAATGACCTGGCACGAAGATGATGATATTTCAAGTGAGATAAACATTAATAGATATGTGACACAAGAAAATGTCTGACTGAGAAAATAATTCATAATTCAAGTAAAATGCTAAACTAAATAAATAACAAAATGTATAGTTTCAGACGATGGAGAGCCGCCACCGAGCAGCACTTTGCGAGCGTCAGAAAAGTCCACAATGGAACAGCTGGTGGAACAGTCTTGTTTCCGTGACTATCAGCGTCTGGGTCTGGGCACCATCACTGCCAGCTCTTCTCGCTCCAAATCAGGCGAACACTTCAAGATCACAGCGGTGAACAGGCTGTACTCGCTCTGCCGCAGGTAGGGCGCCTCCCTCGGTGACCGTTAGCCTCGGCAGTAATTTGCAGATTTACACCGATCTCACTCATCACAGACGTAGTGTACTGAAAAAATAAGTTTGGTTCCGCACATCTGACTTTAGTTTTCTCAGCTGTAGTATCTCCAAAAGCCAATGGAAGCGGGTGTTGTTGATGGCAGACAGATGTTTTACTTATCTGCTACGACTACAAGATTTAAATCCAGTCTGTTGTACAGAAAACACACATTCTGTGACTAATTCAGCCAAAATCCTACTCAGATCCTGGCTATAGATCCTCAAAGAGATCATTTATTCAGCTGCATGTCCCTGAACAAATTGCTTTTCAGTGGCTGTTAGCTGTTGTCAAAATGCTGTTTCATTAAGTCATGTTTGTTTGAGATTTTGCCCCTTATCTCATTTTTTCTTCATCTCATCTCCTCTCACCACTCTCTTTTCTCTCTGTCTGGCTCAGTTACCCAGGGCTGCTGGTAGTTCCTCAGGCAGTGCAGGACAGCAGTTTACACAAAGTCGCTCGCTGCTACCGACACAATCGCCTGCCTGTCGTGTGTTGGAAGCATCCTCGCACCAAGGCTGTCCTTATGCGGTCAGGAGGCTTCCACGGCAAGAGTGTGGTGGGGTTGTTTAAGTCTCAGAACACGTCATCCACAGGTGAGGAAACACACAAGGAACACAAAGATTTACAGTGAAACCCTATCAGAAATTGGTTTTCATTTAAGACCAAAGTTACTGTTTTTGCACTTTGTTCTATGGGGAGGATTTGACCCAAACATACACAACATACGTGTTCAGAAAAATACATGACAGGTGAAATCAGTGGTTCTCAAACTTTTTTGGTCAGTCCCCACTTCGAACAACTCAGGATTTTAAAGCACTGAGCTGTTATGATTCAGTTATGATCAGATACTGTATGTTACTTTTAAAATAGGGGGAAAACACTGTTCAGCTCCTGAAATAGCATTGCATATACATTGCCATATATTTTATATAATGTCAATCAATGTTTCATCTCATTTGATTATGATTATGATTGTGCAAGAGTATTTGTCTCCAAAATATATTTTTTTCAATCCATACTGGAAAATGTATTATATATATATATATATATAATGTACATAAGCAATGCTGTTGTCTTCCAGGTTCTTGTTTATGATAACATATAAATGTGTCAATCGATTTTTATCAAGTTTTAATTCATGTCTAATGTAATTTCTACTATTCTCATCTGTGATGGGCTAGTTTGGTGTAAAAAATCACAACCGTCTATTAAGTCTCCTGCATGTTGGAAATTAGTTTATGTTCCACAGCAAATGATTTAACAGTGGGACTTATAGTGTACTGTGTAGTACAGTAGAGGCTCTTAGTAAGTACTTTTAAAAAGACACGGTTATCATGCTGGTTATTTTTTTAAACACGTTTTAAACTGTGACCCTGATTGTCCTCTCTGTGTTGTCTGTCTTCTTGTCTTCAGAATCATCAGATTCGTCCAGTAGCCTGGAACAAGAGAAGTACTTGCGGGCCATCCTAAACTCTATTCCTGTCTACTTCAAAATGAATGGAAACAACACTCTGTCCAACCGCTCACTTATCGGCCTCTCGCCAGGTACAGAGTTCTGTTCAGCCTCACAGTTCACTTTTGTATTGTAAACTTTGCATTATAACAAAAAAAAACATATCTGATCTTGGACAAATCTAAGATCAGATATGTATAAAACATACTTAAAATATATAAAAAAGGTTGTTTTAGTCACAACAGACTATGTAATTGTAACATTCAGTGATTACAAATTCAATCCACTAGAACATCACAGGCATTTATGTCAGATAATGGGACAGTTTGTTCGTTTTTCTTGATCATTGCTGTCTGGCTGTAATTGGTACCAGTTTAATCAGAACCACTTTCAAACTGTTTTGGATCCAGGATTTCACCCATGGTTGGACTTGGTAAGTGCCTGGAACAAAAAAAATGGCGTGCCGCCACCGTAGTGTTATCAATTGAAAACAGGTTTGTAAAAACCATAGAGAAACTTCAGTAAGAACTAAGCTGCCTCTGAGAGCTTGTTCCGTACCAACATTTGTTTGCTTTTATTATTAACCAGCTGCTCAACATTATTACACCCTTTAAAAAAATACAGAACATTTAGTGCATATTAAAACTCCATCTTGGTGAATGCACTTCCATTTGGAATAAATGCATCATTAGACCCAGCATAGTTTATTACACATACTTGTCATCAGACCCTTGCAGGGCGCCATCACTGCTGCAAGGTTTATATTCTTCTGAACCAAAGGTCCTGAGCTCTCACCTCACCTGAATGTGCAGTGATGGCCTTGTTGTCCTCGTGGGAAAAAAATGTGTTTGTTTTCAGGGGACGAGGGGTCGAATAGACTTCTTTTCTTCTGATAAAGAGTGCAGACTTTCACTCAGCAGATTTATTTTTGTTCACTCCAGCTCTATAATTTCTCATTCCCATCCTTTTTCTGCTAGTCAGCAAACCAGAAACATCCTAAGTTGTCTTTGTGTGCGGGTATGCATGTGTGTGAAAGAGAGTTTCCGCGTGAGCCATTGAGAAAGAAAGGAAGTGTTTTGTGAAATACTGAATTGAGTATAAGGCTGTACAAGATTTGGAAGGAAATGTGTACAATTAGAGGTTATGTAAGGATCACATGACAACCTGGGGTCACTGTCCAGGCCATCCATCTCATTTTACCCCCCTGTTGATAATTTGTCCTCAGGTAGTGAAAGGAAGACGTCCAGGATAGCAAAGATGGCTCCTGTCCATATAGACTTCCCGTTCTCCAACAGCTTTACCAGAGGAGGTGAGTGGTTTCTGTCTTTTGTCTTTTCTGTTTTTTAGTCCGTAGGTCGTGTGTGTTGATAGTGTGCCAGTCAAAATACCACAGAAGAACAGGACGGTCATTCAAGAGACTGTAGTAACAATTTTGTCAACATCGTCAAGTTAATGGAAAAGTTGCATGTGAGAAGAGGCGGTTCATTTGTTTATACCCGAATATGGTTTTCCAGATTCTTCTCCCCTCTCTGTCTTTTTGGTATTATTTTTGCCCTCTGTTCCAAATTGTTGTCCACATGTTGTTTTTGTCATTTTGGCTCAAATAGTCAATATGATGAATGACAGTAAGTGTGGATTCTATTATAAGCAAACATTCTACAAATAAAAACAGTTTCTTAAAATATTCTTTCAATTACTCAGACGACAGGGTTTAAAATTGTTCTACAAAATATGGTTTTTGATCAGTAATATGCCTAGCTAGCCATACCGACGTAGCTACATATAGCTACATAGATTGCTGTAGCTATTTAGCTGGCAGTAGCTGTATAGCTAGCTATAACTACATAGTTGGCTCAAGCTACATAACTAGCTGGTGAAAGCTAGTTATGTAGGAATTAGCTTGTGGCTCTCCACATTTGCTTTCACACCTGATAAGGCTACAAAAAAATTAGGTTTTCATAAATTTAAACACATGCCTAATATTTTTTGAACAATATTGTATATACCTTGACGATAAAGTATTCAGAAAATGTTTTGAACATTTACAGCACTGCAAAAAACTACAAGACAAAGCACATCTTCCTCAAAAATGTAACAGACATTTGTAATACACAATATTAATAATAACCTGCTGACATAAATCTCCTGAATGATTGACTAGTCAGGGTGTAAATGTACAGATAGTGGTTACAACAGCATGTAGTGTATGGAAATGCGTGACTGTGATGAAACACATGCCTCCTATGACCCTAACGGTTTCACTGCGTATGAGCCTTTCTGTTAACTGGGTCCTCCAGAAAAAAAAACTTAATGTACTGTTAAGATGATCCATCAGGGTGACTGTGTAAACAGGAATGTGAACTCTGCTGAAAGAACCATTAGTAATAATGACTGTTCTTTTTTTATCCTGAGGCACATGTTGTGTTTTGTCAGTGTATGTTCGAGGTGTTGTTCAATGTTTCGGATGGAAGGTCAAAGGTGGACGAGTTGCCAAAAGTATTTTAAAATGAATCAATATTAAGTTTTATCTTTTTAAGCTTAGTTTCACTGTCATTTATCTTCCACTTCCATGTTAACATCATAGTACTGTACTGAGTGTACAGAGGAGTAAACACTGAGTCAGTCATTGCCACACACAGACAAGTACTTTTTCAGCTTAGAAGTACCAAAAATAAACTCAATTTTCTGAACTCTGACATTTATGATATAAAGATGAAATGTAATTATGCTACTTTAGAGAAGGTTATTTTTCCCAATGTCACAGGAGGTAAAACATGACGAGAAGAAATGGGATCTGCAATATACGAGGTTGCTTTTTCGATTGATGAATACATTTGGTGACTTGTTTTGTACTATTTTGTAATCCTATACATTATCCATATGCAGTAAGGTACACAAATACCTTGTAAAGGATTTGTGGAGAACAATAAAAAAAGATATTCCGTTATACTGTGTGTGTATATATATATATATATACACACAGTGATGTGGTATTTTTATTATTACTAGAATAATAATAATAACCAGGGAGTGTACATGGTGGAGACAACAGTCAACAAATGGACACCAGCTTCTATTACATTTATGTCTTCTTTAAAACTTCCTTTCACTAAAGGTGGCCCTTTGTCTCTACTCCATCATTTATAACCTTCAACACACACATGTTCATGCATCATGTGACCAGGATTAATTCATTGATACACAGAGCACTTTATCACTTCATCTGCATCACTGTCCAAGCTCTAAGGTGGGGGGCCATGATTTATGTTTTTTTGGGGGGAGGTGGTAATAATGCTCTCTCTTTATCTCTCCTTACTTTCTCTCTCTCCCCCACCTTATTTTTATCTCTCTGACACTCTCTTTACCTCTCTTCTTTCTTACTCTTTATCTCCCATCTCCCTTCTCTCTTCCTTTTTCTGTTATCTCCCTCTCTTTCTCTCCCTCTCTGCTACCTCTCCTTGACCCCTTTCCTTCTTTTTAACATCTTTCTCTCAATCCCGCTCCTTTTGTCCTTTTTTTTTTACCTCCATTTCTCTTTCACTTTCTTTCTCTCCCGGTTTCTCTGTCTCATTCTCTCTCTTATTCTCGACTCTCCCCCACTTTCCCACCAATTACCAATCTCTTTCACTTTCCTCCTTCTTTGCCCTCTCTCTCTCCTCTCTGTTCCGTTCGTTCTTTGTCTGTCTTTCTTTCTCTTTGTTTCTTATTTCCTTCCTTCTAACCTATCCATGTCTACAATGCAGTTCTTGAGTACAGAGATAAACTATTCACAATATCCAACCCAAACGTACCCCATAAGGACAGAACCCATCAACAAGGTAGAGTCCATCAAAGGTCTAACTCATTCTCCAGACACTAACCCATTCATTTTCCCTCACACTAACCAAGCTTCACTAACAGCTTCACTGCGCTGTGTCTTCACAGAGCGCCTGAGAGACACAGTACTAATGTTGTTTGACTCTGCGGCTGCTCTTCAGGGAGCTGTGGTTTTTCACAAACCATTGTGGCTGCTGTTATGTGGCCTGAGCTATTGTTAATGTGTTGGCGCAGCAGGGTTTACTGTGGTCAGTTCAGAGCCAGGTCCAGACAGATGAGGAAGCAGAGCTGTTTGTCATGGCAGGCCAGTAAAGAATCACACTGTCACACACACACAGAACACACTCTTAGAGTGTGGCTTCTTCAGCTATGTTTTTTTATGCCATAAAAGAACACACAGACTGAGTATATAAAGTATATTCAGAAGTAGTTTTTATAAAGGGCCAAATAAAATTGCAAAACATTTATTTGCCATAAAACCAGTACATTGTTGAACATTTTATGTAAAAATGGCTAGAACTAAAAAAAACATTTACAAAGGTGAACCAACAAATCACCAAAAATAGATTAAAATCTATTTTATGCTTTTTGCTAAATCTACAGAAAAATTATCATAGATAGAAACATTTAACACTTATTTAATATTTTTTAATCCAAGAAATAACTTGGGGTAAATGTAAAATTAACCTAATCTAGTTGTTCTATGAAAACAAAAGCTAGAAAGGCCTAATAAAAAGAACTTTGTCCAATAAACATTAAATAAGCCAAAAGCCATGGGAATCAAATAGAAACAGATCAGAGGTAGCCAAATGTAGTTTAAATAAAAACCCTAAAGTTGATTAAAGTTGGTTCCTACATAAGTTAAAGTTGGCACACAATTATCTTTTAGTTTCAAAAAGATTAAATACAACATTACATGAATTTTGCTGGAAATTATACAAAGGGGTGTGAAAGCAATAGAATAAAAAGGCCTGTAAAAGAACGAGAATTCCTGCTCTTACAAGTTAATTATTGTCTTTTTAATAGGTTGCAGGAAACAACAACGTTCAGTGTTAAAATTAATCTACTAATTTCCTCCTTACTCTACATATTTGTCTAGGTTCTACGTACACATGACTTATAGTAAAATACACATGTCATATTTGTGTAAGGCGTCACTGACAGCTTTTCAAAGAGTTCACATTTCACTATAGGGCCGTGTTTGTGACGCCTGAGACTTGACATCAATAAGGTCAGAGGTCGTTACATAAGCACCCTTTGCGTGTGTACATGCTATCATTAGACCAAGAGTTGTTGGAGTTGTAACTGAAAAGTGATGAAGGTGTTTACTGTATAAAAAAAAATCTCTGAAAGATGCCTGATCCCTGCTGCTCCTTAAGTTCTCTTCATTGTTGATGAACTGAGGATGTCTTTGTGTGTGATCTTTGTTGTACTGCCCTGCATTTTAACTACTCTAGCCTGCATGTTTAACAGCATGTGTACGTCCCTGTTGTGTGCACGCGTGTGTTTTGTTTTTGTTTTGTTATTTTTCGTGCGTATATTTGTAACTGTGTATCCTTGCAGGTGTGTGGGCCAGCCTGCGCTCCAGCAGCAGGCTCAGTCAGCACCCGCTGGCTGCAGACGTTGGCTCCAGGCTAGCAGAGAAAGATCTGGCACCCCCTGCAGGAAGCAGCGGTCTGCAGGCTCAGCTTCTCAAACACCAAGCAGCTCTGTACATCTTGGGTGAAAAGTCACATCTCAGGGTGAGACAGACGACACAGATGCTGGTGACTGAGGGAATGTGTGGTTGTACTTTATCTGTAATGATAAATCTCTCTGTTTTAATCCAAAACAAACCACTCTGCTGTAGATTTATATTCATTCTAGAAGCTTTTAAGATTATTATGGAAGCCAAAGTAAATGTTTCTTCTTCACATTTTTTTAATTGTAAAAAAACATAAATAATGTATACCTCGATTTACTTATCTTTAAATTGGGGTTATATTTTTTGGGTTTAACTATTCATTTCAGTGTTTTTTTATACTATACCATAAATGTACTAAACCAGAGAAGTAATAAAATAATAAAAAGACAGAAATCTAGAAAGGCAGATTTAATGTCTATTTAACAGTTAACATATTATTTGAATTGAATTATTTGATTAAATGTACCCATTCCCCAAGTTAAACCTGATATCATAAGCATTAGGGGTTAGTTATGTGTCTCAAAACTAAAAAAAAAACAACTGTGTGTTGATAGGGTCTAAGAGTGGACTCCTCTCTCAACTGTGAACTGGTGCCAGTAGAGTTTGCTGACACACGGCAGGTGAAAGCCTCCTTCAAGAAGCTGCTGAGGGCCTGTGCTCCCAGTTCCATGTGTTCCGAATTTGCCAATTCCTTCCTCAAAGCCTTGGAGGATTCTGAATGGATGCAGCAGGTAAAATACAAAATAGCTTGCTCGCCACATTGTTGTCAGTTAAAGGAATGAATTAAGAAGTCTGACACCACTCTGCCTTAACATCTTCTGTATCAGACTCATAATATGGATAAATAATGAATAAATCTGCACTGAAGTTTTCCTAAAGTGAGACTAATGCTCATTGATAAAAAGCAGTGCATATTTGGGCTGTGTATCAGATAGACTGTCTCCAGTCTTTGTCTTTACAGGGAATATAAAACAGTCTGTCCAAATATGTTATCTTTGCAAAACTCTGAATAGGCAACATATGGTCTGTCAGCAACATTGTAGCCTACTGTATGGAAAGGGTTAATTAATCCAGTGTCTGTGTGTGTGTGTGCATGTTGGTCCCTCACAGATTCACAAGATCCTGCAGCTGGCACTGTTTCTGGTGGAGCTTCTGGACACCGGCTCATCTGTTCTCCTCAGCCTGGAGGACGGCTGGGACATCACCACACAAGTGAGAACAGTTCACTAATAGCTTTCAGACATGTACAGAAATGACACGGACAGGTGTGGAGAAGAGGATGTGCAGGTTGTTAACACATCAAAGGGGTTCCATGAGGTGTTAAGTGAGTGTGGGGTGATATCAGACTTTTTATTGTAACCGTTATCCTGTGCAAGAGAGTGAGTCAGACAAACACTGACTTCCCAGTTTGGATGTGGAGTTTCTTTTTTTATGATTTTCGGATTATTGCACAGTTTCTCTCCAAAGATTTGGGCTTCTTTCTACAAATGAACACAGAGCAGAGATTTATGAACAATATGGCAGACCTAGTAAATAATAATAATAATAATAATATATTTTATTTAAAAGCGCCTTTCAAGTCACCCAAGGACACAAATAAGACCTGTGAGTGTGATGGTTGTTGACATGACCCTCGGATGGTCATAGGATCAGGTGACCTGTGCATGACCTGCCTGTTCTCAGCAGGGATTGGCTCTAGGTTTTGACTTGTAAATGAGCAAATATGAATGAATGAGAATTAAAGTTAAACAATTATTTATTTTTATAATTTATTTTCTCAGGGGAACAGGAGTCTCAGCAGATGTAGGCAAAACGCGCCGCACAACCTGTACAGTTCAACAGCCATTCAATCACAGCCACATACAGTGGACAGAGAAACAATAATCCATAACTGATATTAATTTAAGCATCATGTAATATTTTCAAACTCACGATAAATATCAGCATTACTTAAAGATGATTGTGCTTTCTGCTGTGTTGCACTTTAAAGTTATTTGCTTAAACATTTTCTAACATTCTTATCTCCTTGTTCTTCCTCTGCTGTATATGATAAATTCAGTCTTACTGCCCCTAGTGTTAAACTGGTGCACAAATGATACAAATGCTGACTGAAATGCTTTTGTTTGGGCTGAACATCGTTTAAAATAATCAGACAACAGATGACACTGACATAAAACACATGTTTATGTCTGTTGCGACACAAACAACATTGTAAATAAGATGTACTTAGCCTTTGCTGAACTATTTGTTATTTGTCTGTGCCTGCTTTATAATCATAACAGTTGATAAAAAGATGCAGGAACTACACACAGGCTGTAGGAAACGTGCAGTGATTTAGCAGGTTTGCTGGCAGAGAAGGTTCTTTAACAAAGGATTTCCCGACAACAGATTTAACACTTCATCAAACCCGTATTTTGTTTTTCCTGTTGCAAAATTCCTCTCCAGTCCAGAAATATATTTTAAACTTCTGTTTCACTCGTGAGATGTTTTTTAAAGGATCCAGATGTTGTCACACAACAGTAAACAATAGCCTGATAGCCGTTAGTTTGGAGCTTCAAAACAAAAGACGAAGGTAAAATTCGAAATAAACTCCTGATGGGTTTATTTGTGATGACGTGAGAAAACATAACGGTGTACATTGAACTGCTTTGTGTCTTTAACTTCTTTAACACATTTTAATTACACCTAGATAGTTAGCATTATGGAAGGAACACTACAGAAATCACAGTATTCAATAACAAAGACAATGAGTTCATCTGTCTCTATTGTATCTGTTACACCAGCGGCGGCTTTGGGTCAAAGTTCTTCCACACAGCCTGTTATGTTCAAGTTAGAGCTTGACCTTTCGTAACGTGTTAAAATGGAATTTGAAGATGTTACAAAGACACTATGTGCAGGATGATTAACTGTGCTTGGCTCCTGCCCTCACCAGACGGTGATGGATGATGTGAGGATGGTGCTGCATCATTATTGCCTATGGCAAATCAAACTTCCAGCTGCTGCAGAAAGTGCATGCTCTTAATGAGTACATTTATCTTTAGCTCCTACTCCTAAGTTTCCTGCAGAGTTTTACGTGACACTCATTTCCACATTTTGCAGAGATAACAGTCATTCTATAGCCTGTGTCACCTCCACCGAGGATTAGTCCACGGAGATTTTTGTCGGCCGCAACTTCCAGGAAGTTCCCGGAGATGCAGGAATACATTTACAAGAAATACAGCTTTTCTTGGGAACTGGTGTTAATAGAACTTGTGCTGAAGATCTGACGTAATGCCAAATTTTTGCGATTATTTGCTTTTACCTCAGCTTCGTGTGAATCATTAATTTGTTGGACTCCGCCTCCCTGCCTTCTCCCCACATCCTACGATACTGTTGTCGCACTTTGGCACAGATGTACACATTGAGAAGGCCTTCAAACCACATGTCAGTAATTTGTGCTGATTTTCATCCTCGGAGTTCACGGTTCTGACCTTGAGGCATCTAAACAATAAGTGTCCCATCTTGATCTATTTCCAGTTGTGTTTTGTTGCTGCGCTCAGCAAATCTCAAATGTTTTCGGTCTGAGCTCACATTTTCCATTGCTGACCTGTTGATGTGCACATGTTTGTGTTTTGGATGTACTTGTGGGGTTCTCCAAGCCCTGGGCTGCTGTTTAACCTTGAATCCCTTATGCCAGGCACGTGTAATGCCTGCAGCATCTCGTTCGCTGAGGGCCAACGGCTCCATCACACCATGAACCGGTGGAGCCGGCAAATGAGTTCCATATGCTCCAGCTCCCCAGCTACTGTCCACGGTCCATAGACATCAGGCGGACAGGAATCTAACCCTCCACCTGTCTCCCCTATCCTAAATGCTGCCTCGTGTTTCCTTGAGTGTGAAAGCTGAAGGTCTTTTTTTTTAGCAGTGAAGCGAAGGGGGCTTCCAGGATCTTCATGAAAACTCCAGGGTGTGGGGGGGCCTGAACTGTTTTCCCGCTCATTCCACAAACGTCAAGGCTCATTAGTTGTGTTGGAGGAGACACGGCAGGGAAGCAGGCCAAACATGTTGCATGTGTAGACAGGTGGTGTTCAGTGGAGTGAATTCAGATGTGGCTGAAGAATTTGCTACGTTATGTAAATGTTATTGATAACAGATGATCAGTTTAACTCTGCGTCATGTTTTTCACTGGTATCTTCCTTTTGTCCTTGAATGGTGAAATGATACAGCGATCGTGTATAACAGTGAATGTTAAAGGACGACACCGACATAAATCAAGATCTCAGCAGCAGGCTGTCAAGACTTACTGTATACTGATTGTTGCTACATAGATTTTTATTAACAACTTTTTTTTATTCTAGTAAAAGGAAATTTATGAACTTTCCACCATCCAGTCAAACATCTTCATGTCTTTTTCCCCATACCTTATATGAATCCTCTGTGTAGTTCTTCCTCTCTAACTCCTGCCTGTCCTTTGCAGTCTCACATCCATCCCTCAGCCCATGTTCAGACCATTTTAACCTTAATTTTAATAATTATTACTCAAGATATTGATTTTTTTTTTCTAATCAATTTATAACTGATTCTGTCCATCGGGGTCACAACAAACCGTTTATCACTATATATTTTATTAATGTTCAGAATGTAATTTTTTCATCTAAAAAATTTGAATTTTTATTTTTTTTAATTTGACACGTTAAGTAAGGGACAACTCTTTAATCAAACAGACTGTATACGGTTCTTTCCACATGCTGTTGGACACTTGCTGACACCTGTCCTTTTTGTCTCCAGGTGGTGTCTCTGGTGCAACTACTGAGCGACCCCTTCTATCGCACCCTGGAGGGTTTTCAGGTGCTGCTGGAGAAGGAGTGGTTGTCCTTCGGCCACAAGTTCAGCCAGAGAAGCAACCTGAGTCCCAACAGTCAGGGCAGCGGCTTCACGCCCGTCTTCCTGCAGTTCCTGGACTGTGTGCACCAGGTGAGGTCCAAACAGAGCCCCTCTCAGTCCTGACCACCACCTCCAGGTGCTCTGTACATTTGAGACTGTCTGCCGCTGCTACGTGACTTCCCTCTGCCTCCCCTCTGTGTCATTCATAGCGCGGTCATGAGCTCATAACATTCCTCAAGAGCAGAAGGCCCTGGGGGGCGAGGAATGCAAGAAATTCAGCTGCCGTTATCCTTACATTTGGTTTAGCTTTGCACCTCCCAGCCCTGGAAATGTAATTCCAAGGCTGTGTTGCGGCAGAGTGTACGGGGAGCTGCTACCCAGATGGTCCGTGAACCCATCGCTGAGCTGACTGCACAACTATGTTTTCAGCATCCTTTCACAATTCCTTGCGTGTTTAGAGCAGTGTGTGGAAAATTGCAGCTTTGTGAATTGAGACCCTCTTAGGCGGGGGGGAGGGGGGCTCTTCCAGCTGAAGTCCAGAGAATTTAGTCCATTCTGAAATGCTAACTTTAGAGGATGTAATGGATTTTAATGGAGTTTCCCAGGGGTCTTGCAGACCCACTCCCATACACTTACATCAACACATAGTTTTAGCATTTGTCGTTTGAAACTGCAGGCTTGGCAGCAAAGACAATCTGGCATGGATGCTTGGTTTCGGAGGGCTATTAACAGGGTCGGGGGTGGGGGGTGGGTAGATTCGGACAAAAGCCGAAAATAGAAGTGCATCATCTCCCAAACAGCTGTTGTTTTTGCCAAGAGACCCAGGTGGCCTCGGATATTCAGTGATACCATGTCATTGGCCATCGGACACAGAACAATAGAGCTGCTGTGCTGCTGCTCCAGCCTGAATTGTGTCTGCTGTGGAAGATATCGTCAACCTTTGCCCTCAAACAGACAGGACATCTTCCTTCCTGTTTCTAGTATATCATTTCTGCAGTGGACTGACACCAGGCCACGAGACAACAGATGTGGTCCAGTCGTCACATTCACACTGACCTCACTCCCTGTATTCACATTTTCCTGTCTTTGCAGGTTTTGGAACAGTATCCCCTGGAGTTCGAGTATAATCAGTATTATCTCAAGTTCTTGGCCTATCATCACATTTCCAACCGCTTCAAGAACTTCCTGCTGGACTCGGACTATGAGCGATTCGAACATGGTCAGTGATCTGGACAGTTATGCACAACATTTACTTCTTCACTGGAAATGCAACCCTAAAACTTTTTGTATGACAGGTTTTTTTTTAGCACGAAGCTAAGAAACTCTAAATTTAAGTTGACCTTTTTCACTTGAATAGTTTGTCAATTTAATACAGCGCAACAAAGTCAGTCAACAATAGGTAGGGTTAAGTCAGTGCCTACTTACTGTAATACTGCAGTTTTTTAAAAAGCAGTATTTATAAAATAAAAAAAACTTTATCAGCCTTTGATTATTGCACTTCTTGTTTGTAGCAGGCGTTATGTGAGAAAGTCTTTAAATAACTTAATAATAATTAACTGCTGTGATCCTGTGACAAGCAACAGCTACTGAAATCTCTGTTGCCAGAAATTTGTGATGTCAAAATGGGGTCACAAGCCAAAAAAGGTGGGATGTTATAAAGTGTGCCAGCAGCAGTCCACACGTCCCTGTTATAAACTCTAAAGCTGGTGTTTCCAACCCGTTGCTCATCAGCCTCTACTGTGTGATGTGTTTTTACAGGTTTGCTGTTTGAAGACAGAGGTGACAAACAGGCTCGCAGAGGCATCTGTATCTGGGAGTGTATTAACAGGATGCACAAGAGGAGTCCCATCTTCTTCAACTATCTCTACAACCCCTCAGAGAGTGAGGTGAGAGTGTGTGTTCATGCAGAAGAGAGTTCTCAGAGAATCAGAAATACTTTATTGATCCCAGGCGGAATTGTTGGTCTTATAGAAGCTCATGTAAGAGAATTTACTGAAAGAGCAAGAAAAGCTAGAGATTTTTTGCATTAATTGTGTTATGTGTACAACACACAGTAGGTAGAATGACAGGTACTTAATATCTAATAATTATATACAGTAAAATTATATTATTTTCCAGTGCACACAACAATGCTGAACACGCTACAATACAGAGTTTTTGTTTCACCAAGGTCAGTAGTACACCTTGGTGAAGTCCTGGACCAAAGATCCTGACTTCTTCCCCAGGCACTAAGGGCGTGGCCTGTGTTACTCAGTAGACAGTAGCAGAGAGTAACATCACATAGATTTAGCTCCTCAATGTCTACATCTTATGACAGGGTCATCGTTGAACCTCATCTCCTCCTCCACAGGTGATCCTGAAGCCTTCCATTGCCATCCCCAAACTGAGGAAGTGGGACTTTTTCACAGACGAGACCTTGTCCTCAGGGGCATGTTATGACTGGCGGATGATGGCTATGAGGTCAGACAGCTCAGAGGAGGAGGACAACCTCTCCAACAGTAAGAGGAGGATTGTTTGGCCCTGTTACAGCAGCGTTAGCCGGGCCCAGCCGGACTCCATCACCAAACTCCTGGCTGTAAGATAGTACTACTACTAAAGGTGTGAAGTTGAAGTCCTGCTCTGTCTCGCTGCTGCGTCTAATGTCACATCCATCATCTTAACCGCAGGACATCGAGAGGCTGGAGAACGCACTGAACCAGGCCCCTGAGAAATGGCAGACAGTCCTGGAGAGAGTCCGTCTCAGTATTCAGGAAGACCTTCGACAAGAGGGAAATGTGTGTTAAAAAAACAGACACATTAATCATATATATTTCTTTGTATTAAATGTATATATATATATATATATATACACATATAAATTAATATATAATTAATCAAGGTACAACTGTCGACACCAACTAGTCACTGATTAATGTTTTACAGTAATTTAAAAAAATCACAGGAGGAAGGATATTTTGTAATAATCTGTATTATACAGATTTAAACATGTACAGTGTATATATGTACGAATGTATTTATATGTTTTTTGTGTGTCCACAGCTGTGTAAACAGTCCATGTCCATCTCAAGTCTCCTCCCCACATCCAGCCTGCAGACATTTCAGTGTCAGTCTATGCTGCACCTGCCAGATCCTGCACTGGTGGAGGATCGCACTGCCACCACCACCACCAACGGCATCAACCGCCGCGCCGCCACCCTTTACAACCAGTTCACCCCCAAGACTGAGGAGAACAGGTGGGCTACGACATCCTGAAAACAACCCTACAAACAAATTGAATTTTCTCACTGACACACAGACCAGTTTTGAAAGTTGCATCAGGCCTGTGGTATGTTGTGACCCAAGTGTTCGAGGCTCCTCTGTGCTCTGTTAAATTATGGGTGTGTAGTTTTACAATTAATGCGAGGTTAAGGAACAAACCCCGGGCTCAAACATCTGGACAGTTTCCTTCAAGTTGCACAAAGGCCTATTTTTATTTTAAAAATTAAAATCTGTTAGTCAATATCTGCCCGATACAAAAGACAGAAAAATAAATCACTCTCCTCGAGTGTCTGTAAGATTAGTCAGTGATGGATTACTTCTACGTTAGCACGTGTTTGCAATTGGACATACAGACGTTTGACATGAGTAAAAACACTGGGCAAGTTGAAAGAGGAGAAACCGTGGTCTGTGGTCTCACAGAACAACATCTACCCACTGTTGGCCTCATCGCTGAGAACATAATGTACAAACAGTCCTTCAGCTGAACATATGGGGGAACAGTATGTCTTCAGCCCCCTGCGTAGAAAACACTGTTATACGCTCCTCACGAACGGTATAGAAAAAGATGGAATTTCATCAGGGTGACTGCTACCAATATTAAATCTGCATGTTCACTATCATCTTTGGTTACAAAGTTTCTGGAACTTTCTGTTCTGTTGTCATTTTCTAGGTCTTATGAGGGAATACTGTACAAACGAGGATCACTACTCAAAGGTTGGAAACCTCGCTGGTTTGTACTGGACGTGACCAAACATCAGGTAATTGAAAAGAAAAACTCTGTAGAATCCCTCTGAGCGACAGGCTGCAGACTAATGTTCACTGTTTTACAGATGAGGTACTACGACACTGGGGAGGACACCAACTGTAGGGGCCACATTGACCTGGCGGAAGTTGAGTCTGTGGTGATCGCAGCGCCCACTATAGGAGCCCCTAAACACATCAGCGAGAAGGCATTCTTTGATGTAAATACACTTTAAAATCAAAAGTGCTCCTCTGTTATATGCAGGTGGTCAGGACTTGGTACTCAATATTTAAAATTTAATTTTAGCATACAGACAAAAACAACATTAGATTTTAGAAAATTGCTGCTTGGGAAGCATTTCATCAATTCAAAGTTACTTTACAAAGTTATAAAATAATGTCTTGGTAATGTTTCTGTCTGAAATGCATTAAACCTAGTCACCCTATCTGCACCAATTTGGGTAATTTACTCCAAACTATTAGACTGTTGAAATAAAAGAAATCATAGTTCAATTATTTCTATGAAAATCTAAAAAGTTTGATCAGTCTGTGTCAAAATTCTGTTTCTAGAACTAAAGCCCTGATCTTATTGGGCTCTAACTCATTCATTCTTTTACAGCTTAATACTTTTCAGGGTTGTATGGTTTCTGGAGTCAATCCCAGCATCCATTGCCTGAGTGGAGGGTTACACACTAGACAGTTCACCTGTCAGTCACAGGGCCTCATACAGAGACAAACATCCATTCACTCTATGGTTTATTTAGGGTGAACAGTGAATCTAATCCTGCATGTTTTTGGAGTAAAATTGCAGTACTTGGTGAAACCATGGGGGGAGAAGATTCTTCTTGATTTTCTAACCACATCTTGGACACGGTCCACTAAAATACTATAATAACCTAAGGATGTTTTAGTTTTAAAATGACTCCCCTCCACACACAGAGCAACAGCACCATCCAAACAAAATTCAACTTGACTTCCTGCCAGTTTAAAGTAAAGCCAACTACCATGAGCCCTCCTCCAGAGTAATTTTCTGGACTGGGTCATTTCCTCTGGCTCCTCCTTCTGGCTGAGGCTGTGGACCTGCTTCTCGCTCTGTGAAGTACTGCCTCCTCCCCTTGGTTTTATTTACACTGTAACTAACCCATGTCACATTTAACCTAATCATCAGTTGGCTTGCTGTCAGTGATCCCTGTTATCATTGATGTCTCTCCAGCTGAAGACTAGCAAGCGAGTCTACAACTTCTGTGCCTCAGATGCACCGAGCGCTCAGGTGTGGATGGACAAGATCCAGAACTGCATCTCCGACGCCTGAGCTCTGACAGAGTATCAGGACGGCTGAGCAGCCGACAGTAAAAGAAAACACTAAGCGCAGCTTCCAGATTGTCAAACCTGGGGACCACAGTGAAGAACAAAGTGCCTGGCAGCAAAGGAGAAGAGCTAACCATCCTTGTCTTCCTCCTCCTCCTCCCCCTCTTCCTCACTCCTCTCCTCCAGCAGTGGGGCTGTAGGACAGACAAAATGATGTTTCAGGGACTGCACATTGAAGCAATGATCAAAGCAATATCACTGACCATTCAGACTGTGGGTGTAACCTTTTAGACCTTTGGAGAGTATCGTGTACATTGAACTTTTTATCTTTTTAGTAACAGATTTATTGCTGCTTGAAAAAACAATGTATGAACCACCAAAACTCAGATTTTAATGCACAACATTTAAGAAGCAAATTGTTTGCACTTAGCTCTGAACGACGCATGTGTTAGCAAAGATGCAGAAGAGAAGAGTCTAAAGTCCTTATTTTACTTGGTTGTTGTGACATTTCTTCATGACAGAACATTTAACATGGAATTTGCACATGAGTTCAGAGAGCATTACCTGACATTTGTCATCTATTTAAATACCTGATGGGTTTTTTTATGTTTTTTCAATGTTCATTGACTTCCTTATAACAAATTTGTCTTATGTGATGTAAATTATTATTTTTATTAAACGTGTGTATCTGAGGCTGCATGTCCTTCATTTCTGTATATACACATTTATTTTTCTGGGCTCTGTGTGTACTGTTACATGTGTTACACTTTTCTAACCGTCTACATGTATCGTGTTCTAAAGTGGTCATTTTAAAGGGTCGTTACCTGTGCAGAAAAAAAACTGTGTTATGGGCTTTCTTAAAAGGTAGTAAATAAATACTGCAGGATGTTGTCCTCAGACATTGTCCTCAGACATTGTCCTCTTATCAGTTAATATAAAAACATAAATTCCACTAAAAAAGGAAAACTATTTAACAAACTTTTACCTGTTACTGTATCTTTGTACCAAGTTCTGTGGTGACACTAATTTTTATTGCAAATAAAACAACATACTTGAATGTCTTTTGCTGCCTGTGTTGCTGCCCCCAATTTGTGACGCTGACTTTTTTTTTTTTCCTCCTTACCAAACCTTACATACAAAGACAGATTGTTCTGTTTTGGCTGCCCTCTCACATGTCACAATCAGCAGAAAAAAACAACAAATCTTTGTAACTTCTTTGACTCATCATTATCATTTGGACAGAATGGTGTTCGCTGTCAGCCGCTCTCCAAAAAAAATGCTCGCCTTACATTTGCTAAATAGCAGCTTGACATGCCACAACACCACTGGGAAAGTGCTCGTGATGGATGAAACAAAGGTTGAATTGTTTGCTAAGAACATGGAGTTCTACATGTGGGGCTAAAGCAGTGTTTCTCTGCAGAGGGATCATCATGATCTGGGGCTGCCTCACTGCCTTGCTGTCTTTGGGCCTGGACAGCAGTTGGGGGAAAACATAAATTCCCAAGTAAACTTGTGGTTCCACAATAGAATGACAGAGTGGATGTCCACCAGCTGAGGCGGGACTGTCAGAGTCAATCCACTACAGAGCAAATCTGTGTTTGGGACAAGTCCAGTCAGAGGACACATACTAGAGGAGTAACACAGAGCTGCTTAACACCACAGACTTTGGCCAAATGGAGGAGCTCTGTAAAGACTTATGGTCCAAACAGTCCCAGGGTGTTGTCCCAAGTTAATGACCAGACCTAAAAATATCCATCCTCTGTTGACCCTCTGCTGAAGTTCAGACAGAGACAGATGGACTTGTTAGAGTTTCACCCCCTATCAGTGAGAAGTCCTCTGTTCTTTCTCTGATTACGTTATCTAATTTTGTCAACTTCAGTCAAGTCACTTGTGTTTGTTTGGTTTCAAACATGATTCACATTTGATACCACTGCAACATGTTAAAGAAAGAAATGAGAATAATTAATAGAAACATTCTTTTGGCTTCTCACTCTGTGATTTCAGGGAGGTTTCTATGAAGATACTTGTCATTGTTTTTTGTTTCTTGTTTTTTTAAGCCTGGTCTCTAACGTCATTTGCAGCAGGTGCAAAACTGCAGCAGCTGACCAACTGGCATAGGCTGTGGCAGATTCCCATCATATTTCACCTCCTTATGCTTGCGATTAGCACAGCTCCTGCAGCCCGAGTCAGCCAGCAGAAACACATAGTAGGAAACAATGATTCCCTCAGTGATTTAGGAAAATGTATACCCAGATCGTGGTTAGAAATGAATGGCAGTGGTTTCTAACCAGCATCCCACCCTGCTGCCTGTGGCCCTTAGAACTGATGCAACCACATGAAGATAACTTCACATCATACCTGCTCTTCAGTGGTTCTTCCAAAGCTGAGTGAACCCTTCACACATTTTAAGGGTCGACCACGAACTAATGATGACGTGTTAGCAAAGTGCATTCCTAGATGGACAGAGAGAAAGAGAGAGGTAACAAAGATATAATGATAGATGATGATGTCAAAGCTGTTCAGTACTTCTCAAAGACATGTTTTATCCTTGTATTTATCCTAACTTTAGAATATTAATTAATTAGCCTAAGCTAAACTTTAAATTAAAATAAATCAACAGATAGCCAAGTCATTGAATCTGGCATGTGTTTCAACTACAGGACAGATCAAAAACTGAAGAAAAAAAACACACAGGAAAACCTGTTAACCACATACCGAAAGATGGGGGTTAAAGTAATGAGCTTCTTGAATTAAGGCATGCACATTTGACACTTTCCACCGTGCGTCACCTAGAATAAAATAAAACAAAAAAATACAGATGTCAACGACGTTACAGAGCAAAAGAAACAAAAACTGAAGAGAGTAGAAATACTTCAAGAGCAGTGAAGTATGTGCAGTTATATAACTGCGGCGTCAGTCGGGCCAAGCTCTGGTCTCTGTAAGTGATTTCCTTCCTTCCTAAAGTTGAAGGCAAATGACAGATAAAAGCTTCCATTTCACTTGAGAACTAGGGGGGAAACCAATGTCAGGTGTTGTGCTACTTGACGAAACGTTTCTCCGGAGTTCAACGGGATTAGTTTTGCCAGACTGGTAGGCTGAGAGGCAGCTGCTCCCACATAAAAAGGCGAATCTAAAGCAGCCTATGCAACACCATTGCACGTATCTGTTGCTCTTGGGTGCTCTGCTCCGCATCCACAGACACAGCTGCAGGGAACGCCTTTCCAACCATTTCTCCATTTCCCAAAAACATACTCCAGGGACAGATGATACTGATTTATTCCATTGACCCAACACATCCTATCATCCACACATGTTCCATTTCCTGGGTGCTTTCTACAAAGCGAAGCCATTTTAGTTGTCCTGCTGGTGGCGCCCCATGAGTCTCAATGGAATTTTCAGAATTTTTCACATTGCCTTTTTCTGACCTTCCCTGGAAATCAGTGATGATGATGATGTCAGCCACCCTCAGAAGAAGGCACCTGCTGCTCATTTATCCATAAATCAATCTGACAACTACAGTTCATGTTTGAGTTAACGTTTCGGGAACGAAGTTCTGGCTTTAAACGTTTACTTCCATGTTTGAACCCTTAACCTACTCAGAGTCACTTTTCTGGGTTCAGGATGTTTTTCATTTGTTGCATTGCGGTGACCTTCAGTATCTGTGCGGCTCCATCCCTTGGTCCACAGAGCCATGTGAAAAGACCAGAGCTGTGAAGTCATCTGACCCAGAGATCAGACACCTGCCAGACGTTTCTACACCACAAAACAATCCCAATAATGGTTCCAGTTTCAAATCGGTTTCCATGAGGATATTTTGGAGACAAATCGCAGCATTGGTCATGGACATTGGGGGACTTTTCAGACACATGTTGTGAGACAGAGGCGGTATGAGACGCCGTTATTTTTGGAATGTCGAAGGCTTTCACATTTTAACCACGGAGATTAGAAAACTCGTATTTCCGAGAACAGTTAACACATTCTGTTTTCCCGCACATTCCAGGATATAAATAAATCATAAAAAAAAAAAAACACAGCACATCCATTCACAATTTGCGGTGATGATGAAAAAAATAACATAATGGCAGGATATTATGTCTGCTTTTCTTTTTTTGCAAGACATTAGGAAGTATCTGTTTGAAATGTTTATACATGTTTAGTAATACAAAATAGATCTAATGGGTGGCAGTAATGTAGCTCAAAAGACCCAAACTTGTTTCTTGAAAATTAACATTTTGGTGATATTTTGAAATATTCTTTTTTTTTTTATTTTAAACACAAAAT
>NW_007585109.1:983953-1010738 GCF_000523025.1 Cynoglossus semilaevis | reverse complement strand
GTTTATGCCCCAAAACCTGCTGCCAATAAAGTCCTAAAAAAATAAAATGTTCCCCAAAATTTATAAATTATTAATAATTGTACTAAATGGCCTAAAAACATGTAGCTAAGCCCATTTTAATGCTTAAAATTGAGAAAGAAAATGGGCTGGGATAAGTTATTGTCTATTCCAGGGGTTATTCTTTTATACGCATGCACAGTAGTCAAAGTTTACAAGTGCGACGAGGAATACAAATCTGATAGAACACCGGCTATAGATTCAAGTTTTCTTTTCAGGTTATCCTGTCCCAGCTGTCTTTAATAATTTGTCACATCAATCATTAATGGATTTTATTTGTATTTTTACTGTTCTACACATGCGTACGTGCAAGCTGATTAAATTCCATACTTTCCGTGGGAATAATCTTTGGAGAGAAAAGTCGAGAGGGGAGTTTTTGGTTTTACTGAACAATGCAAAGCCTAGCCAAGATTTGAACAAGCCTGGTCATGGGACCAAAGATTTTCCAAACATATCATTCTAAAAAAGTGCATTTTGTACATAAGATTTTGAAAGTGTATTTCTTGCGTTACTGCCAACACATAATACACATTTACTGTATTATGTTATATAGTGTAATACATCATGCACATGCTCCTTGTGGACCTAAATTTCATATAGACCTCTACCCTGAATAATCTTCGCCTCAGGCTTTAGTTGGCCCACCATTTTTGATGTGAACCTTGTGACCACCAAAGTAATATCACAGCATTCTATTGGTCAGGGATTTAAGTACATCACCACTGTCTGATCATCATCTCCTGTGAGACTCTATCTGTGGATATTCTATATTAAAAAGGAAAGATATTAAAATCTGGAGTGGAGAAAAATGTGAAAGGACAAGTGATGATTCTGGTGTAAGACAGATGGATCCTAAACTTAAACTTAAACTACTCCAAACTCTCCAAAGATTATTCCCACGGAAACGATCCTATCGGATCTAATGTAACCTGACACAGCACTGTCCCCAGTGGCAGTAATACAGACATCAACGACACTTTCAAAGTAACACTTAAGGCCCAAGGAAACAGCTGATGAGATATGAAACAGGATGAATTGCTATTTTATGTCATGTTCATGTCATATCCAATGAAGCTGATGCTAAGGAGAAATGCTGAAGTTGTACAACTTTATATTTTAAACATTTGTTAACACTTGAATTATTATCACTTCATCTCCTGATTAGGAGGATGTGAATATTAATATATTCCACCCTGGAGATGACAGTGCCTAAAAAATCTCACTCTGCCTCAAAGGGAATCACAGTGAGGATAATTAGTGAAGGTGCCAATGCAGCAGACAGGAGTATAGTGAGCAGTAACTTCTCATCCATCAGACTAAAGAAAAATACACATACATGACAAATAATACACACTTGTTTACTAAGTAAACTCCTTTCTTTGATATCTGTTGGTATACTGTGAAACCATGACTCTGTCTGTCAAACTGTTTTTTTTTTTTTATCTTAATAATGTCAGAACATTATTACAGCGTCCCTTGCTTTATTGTTGCTGTTTATGTTCACATGTAGAATTATTGTTATTTTCCATTTGCCACTTAAGGGTGTTGCCAAAATGCTGGTGCACGTCCATCTCAGATTGTAGTCACAGAAACCTTCACCCAGGCTTTGAGATGTGACCTCATAGGAACTAAATGAAAAGTGTGTGGATTGTGAAATAAACTGTCTCGGGCCTGAAGGCCAAATATTCCCCTGTACACATTCATCTTACCCATCCTTGCATCAGCCTCCACGGGTTGCTGCATGTTTTTCAGAAACAGTAGCCTGACACGTTCACTGCTTTGTCGGAAGTTTGAAGTTGAAGTATTTTTTCCTACATTATTCCTCCAGGAAAACTTTTGTTCAGGAAAGAAAAGTCCCCATTCATATTTAGTCCACTTAATTAACGCAGACATTCTGTTCTCCAGTGGACCTCTGACGTGATAGATTGTAGGAGGACGTAATGCAATCTGCTCATGGTGAATGAGGTGACATCAGCTTTCTATGTGGTTTCCTCCCTGTCATAAGTCCCCATGTCATTCCCTTTAATACTCTCTGTTTTGCTTTACTGGATTCTTAATTCTTTGTAAATACATCACCATGTGTTCCCTGTAGTTTCTAGTTACAAATGTCTATAAATATAAACCAGAATGTAATCAGACTAAGGCTGCACATTCATATTTCATCTATGAATTGGCACTCTCATTGTTTATAGTCACTAATGACACATGCGCCTCTCACTTTCTGCTCCATAATGCACTTGAAATTTCCAGTAGGTTTGTATCATTAACACCCTGATATTTATCAAGAAGCCACTGCCCCTGTGGATGGGAGATAGCTTTACAGTGGGAGGCAGCTTTTTAAAACATTAACACAAGACACACATAAATATTCATCAAAAACTGAATATACATGTGATTAAAATCCTACACCACTTTTGTGTATATAGCCTTGTTTTATCCATTCAGTTTTTCCTTCTTCTATTCATATTGTTTGTTTCATGTTGTTAGTACTCATTGTACTTTGTCTTTTAGTTACTCCTTTCTTTTAGACCAGTGTGTCATGTATGCTTTTTGTTTCTAAAAATAATTGTGAATTAACCCTACCTTTTTCACTTCTCTTATTCCCTAGACCAGCAGATCCCAAACATTTTTGGCTGCGCATCCCTTCTGTATTCCAACCAGGTTGACGCACCACCAATTCCCTCTACCTTAGGAAAATAAGCAAATTAAATTCCAATACAAAGGTAAGCTCACTTAAAAAAATACTACAAACCACTATCACATTTTTAACTCATACACCCAACAGGGGCTGACACCAATCTTTGTAAATCCCTTCCCTTGACAAACCCAGATTGGTAACAGTTATCTTTGGGTGATGTTGTTTTTATTAATTGTAAATTATGAGCCACATTCACCTTCATTAACACATGTAGATCTTTGAATGACAATACACAGTATGTTTCAGCTCTCTGCGACCGTCTTAAACAGATACATTTAGACCTTGGAGCAGACTGTGTCCTCAGCCAGGGATACAATTCCCTTAAAGCTACGTACTTGCCCTTTTCTTTAACTCCGTCCTACATTGTCTGACACAACACTGCACACTTGTTTTGTAATTATGCAAATCTCCTCTCTCAAACATAAGCTGTGACAGAGTCCAGCACTGCCCTCTAACCACCCTTATCCTCCTCTCCTCCTGTTGATGAAATGTCACCATTGTATCAGCAGAGGAGACATATTGCTCAAACACAAGTAGGTGTCGTTGCTTTGGTCTCTGACCGTCATGAATATGGATATTTTCCCTGCAAATAGGGTGGATTAGTTTTCTACACTCAGCCCTGGGCAGTTTCACTGATGGACCGTCTGTGTTTCAGCCAAACTTAATGTTTCATACCATTGTTTCTTTCTAGCTCCATTTTCCTCTCATTCAACTTTCTCATTCTTTTTTTATCTGCAGTGATTATAGTCAACAGTCAGAAACAAGAACTCTATTTTCCCTTTTTCTTCCCTCTTCGTCGTACACCATTAGTAATTTGAATAGTTATTTATTTTTGGCTTTTGTTCTGAGTTTTTAATCTCCTCACACAGTCATTTATCTTGGTTAGTAAACAAAACCATTGATTAAGTTTCAGCCATCGGCTGGCTTTTCTGTTACTGCACAACATGATGTTCCCATTTGTCTCATAAAAGGAGCTCAATAAGATGTTTGTCCAAGACATCTGTATGGTAACGTAAAGCTCCATCTGCATGGGCCATGGTGTATTCATTAGTTTCGGCTCTGTGCTTCACATAATTAAGAATAAAGTATTTCATTTTACGTTTTAATCACAATCTTTGTGAATGTAACAAAGAACTTATGTCATATATGTCATCACATCTAGGTGAAATGATTGATGCCATGGCAACCGTGGCAACCCTCTCGCCCCAGTACCTCTCACAAATAAAAGTCATGGAACTCTGCAAGATCTGTTCCATGTTTGGCCTGTAAATATCAGACGTCTGTTTTCCTCAGTTCCTTAAACAACAGTGTATTCCCAAAATGTTCCTCAGCCTTTGTCAGAAGCATTGCTTAATGCAATATCGCCTTCAGGCAGAAATGCTCACAATCGTTTCTGCCTTTGGCCTTATTGCACTGAGAATCGTTCTGCCTCTCTAAATCACGAATATTATCAACTGCAGATAAGAACAGGCTAAAATGTTTTAATTTTTTGTTGTTGTTGTTGTTTTAAGGAACTCTGACAGACTCTCAGCCACTTGGACCCCAAAAACCAGCTAATCTGCTATTCAAAGAAAAAAGGCAAGGTAAGAAAAGTACACACACACACACACACACACACACATATATATATATTTGACAAATATAGTTAAGTTTGTCAGTAAAACATCATAAAATACACATTTCATACATATCTCTGTCCCTTTGCCTGATTTTATAGGTATCTATTTTTCTATCACGGCAGCCCCTGCTTTTTTTTGTGACATTCTGTTATAATGTAATTTGGTTAAATTAGTGTGCGCACAAAATCACTAAGCACATGCTTTTAAAATATGTGCATAGTGTGAAAGGGTATGGAATCTAAAGGGAATATTAAAAGTTTACTATTTATATCAATATTTTTCCAGGAAGGCTTTTGTGTAACTGCAACCTTCACTATTGCAGAAATGGCAGTGAACCATTTCTCTAATCATCAAAGAAAAATACAGGAGTTTATTAGAGGTAAACATTTTTGGACGTTCTAAGCCCTGGGAGGATGTTAATGTGCTTTGAATCATTTTTCTGTGACTTTTTTGCAGAGCATCTGCAGGGCTAATAGAAATGTCACAATGTCGTAATTGCCCTTTTATGTCACAGCAGCATGAATCTAAGTGCCGTTGAACCTGGCAGGGAGCAGGTACCTGCCACATTTAGGCCATTATATTTATAAAAAGAAAAAAAAACACTTTGAACCACAGTCATGAGCAGTGGGAGCTGACATTCTCCACAGAAAAGGTCATTTATGTCAAACCAATGCTGCTTGAGGAACATACAGTACAGTGTTCTATAGGATTACAGAACAAGACATTCATGATTAATTATTGTTCCTTTGAGTTGAGATTATAATCACAGTGACTTCTGAATAACTCCATTAAGGCACAAAACATCTCCAAACATTTTGATTTATTCATGAATTTGTTTAGTTTATTTTCTTCAATGTAGTATTTATTTTCTTACAAAGGATTTTTCACCTCTCTTTCCAGTCCTGATAAAGACTGTAGGTTATTACGAAGAATCTAGCCTTGTTTTATATACTGGTAATAATAGGTAATAAAGGTGTCCCATAGCAGTGTGATAATGACAAGATAATTGTTACCTTAGTAAATAAAAATATTTTATAACATAACATTGCATCTTCCTGTTTCTCATTCTACCTCATTCTCTTTCACAGCATGTCAGCACGGGCACCAGGAGCCACCTGGGTTAAGTGTTTTTCCTAGAGTCACATTAGAATGTGGACTGGCAGGGCGAGGGATCAAACCCCCTAACCTTTGTGGCTGCAGTACTCACCCACCACTGATGTAAAATACTTGATACCCGAAAAGCTGTTTTCACCAGAAAATGTAACGTCCTTTGTGCACTAACCTGAAGTTGAAGAGATCTAAGCTAAGGTTAATAAACCCTGTAATTGTGGAGATTTTCCTGCATGTTGTCCTCAGAGCTCTTCCCTGCAGAGTATCTGGTAATGCAGCCAAAGGCCAGTAAATGTGATGTGTTGTGGTCCAATTCCTCCTCCATTTTGTTCACTCAGAACCTCCTCCCCTCCAGCACCCTCTAAAGATTTCCCAATGAACCAAAGTGACAAGGTGGAACTTAAAACCATGTTTATTTAATACAGCAAGTAAACAGATTTCTTTACTTCATATTTATGTAAGAATAAACTGTTTGCATGAACTCCATTAACATTTAAGTGTGCATATAAACTTGACAAAGAGAAGATTATGTGACAGGAAGAATGTGTTGTGTATTTTGTAGAGGTGAAGAACAGGGTGCAGACAGAGTGGAGTGGATGGAGATGCATTTAAGAACCAATGTAATTTACCCATTGTAATATTTGTATGTGTAATCATCAAAGTCTGTCAGAAATGAAAATGTAAAATATACTTTTTTCAACAACATCATTACCAACATTGAGTTCTTGCCTTTGCTACAGCACCAGTCATGTCAGATGTGTGTAAAAGTGAAGTATTAGGCACTAAGTTTAAGAGCAGGCAGGTGTGCGTTTGTAGCAAATCCCCAAACTTGTTACTGTATCTTCTATAGATTTTCAGACAATTTCCGGACCAAGTCTAGTCAGTTGAATAACAAAAGTAGAGCATCACTAAACCATGAAGCACGCTAACCATGCCCTCCAGGCTCTTCTCCTCCTGTCATTTTCCTAACTCCATATCTGAAATGCAATCCACATGCCTATTCCATTTGCTGTGATTCAAATTAAATACCCAGCAAAAGTACACCATCTTTGCATTAGACTTCCAAGAACCACATTTTTCCTCAGGCTTTGTTTGTATAAGATCTAAATTTCAGGACTAGTGTTTGGGTGCCATTAAATGCAACCTCCATCTATGCCAGGTTAATTGACTCTTAGAATCCATTTAGAGTCCCTTCCATTTCTCTGTAATTCCACCTATATCCATATCACATCATTATTCAAGCAAACAAAACAGCCTTTCCAAACAATGCACAGCAGATAAACCCAATAAGAGCACCGTCTAGACTACAGTGTGTGTTGAGCTGCAATCACTTTCCAGGGGATGTTCTCCATCTGCTCAGCCAGATAATACATCCAATTTCGTTTGTGTTGCAATCATCATGCACTGCCTCTGTGGGAGCTGCAGCAAGCAGAAGCAAGAGCAGAATGTCAGAAACAAAGCCCACGGGGAGCTTTATTAGTCTGCTTGAGCCCACTTACCAACGATCACCTACCCATGTTCGACTCCACAGTCAGTAGATTACAGGTGCTGCTGTGATTACAGTGGAAACTCTGTGCTATTCTTCAGTTTCACCTACAGAACTGAGTCATGAGTTTCACATCCATATGGATCTGCTTTCTGCCTGTTACTTGCAAAATGATCACCATTTTCAGCTTTAATTTTCTCTTCCACTTATTTTTACCTACACTATACAGTAAAAGCCATTGTTTACTCCCATCTCTGTCTCTTTTTTTATCCAGCTCCACACACCACACTATGGTTGCCATCTTTCAGGAATAAAAAGAGAAAGCCACCATGGCTCCTGCTAACACACATTTTAAATGCTGACATGTAAAGTTTAAACGCATATATAGTTTGTCATGATTAAACCCAAAAATTGACAGTTTTAGGCTGGAGCTTTTACATACTCATCCCCTAATGTTTTGTCAAATAATATACATTTCATTTTTGTATTGCAAAATTTGCAGCCAATTTTTCCAATCTATGTTTAAAGCTTTAAAGATTTGAAATCATTTTACCTTTAACATTAGCACATGGCATTTATTAACACATCAGTTGCCCCCCCTCCCCCCATTGTCCTGGATACCACAACACACCTTGACAATTTCCAACCTAATTCATAAGTAACAGCAGATTGTGACAAGACGGATAAGAACCAAATTTCAATCCAATTGAAAAAGGTGAGAATTTTTTACAAATACCTTCTGAATGTGTGACAATTTAAAGAGGGACTAAGCCTGAGAAATTTCTTATTAGAGTAAAGCTTTTATTTTAAATTAAACATCTAAAATTACAGCATGCAATAAAATGCAGGAAGGACAATTCTTTTTCTTTATAACAAACCTAGTCAAGTTATCAGAGGAGTTAGCAGGGGGACTACCAATGTAATTTAGCCTTCTGGCTACAATTTGAGAAGGTTACAATAGGAGGTTTGGTTTAAGGTTCTGTTATCTTAACTGCACAGGGCTTAGATCAACATTTTACATCCACAAAGCCTGATATGACCAACACAGAGGTCAGCGTAAGTATTTAGCATCATGAAACACATGTTAACATTTGTTTTTGAATTACTTAAATTACAGAGTAGTGAGTAAGAGAAAAAATAAGCCAAGAAACAAATAAAAAATAAAAAATAACAGGATTACCATGGACCACCTCAAACTAAAACAAGCAACCATTAACTGAATCACCATGAGTTCTCATGTATAATCCTAGATATGGCCAAAAATACACTGATGAAGTAACTACAAATGCTTGATCATAAACCAAATCTTTATTTATTCTATTCTATACTTCAAATTGACTGGTTGCTGGCATTTATGGAGGATGGTGTGGCACCATGGATGGAACAGGTCACAAAAGCAGATGGATCCAAGTCTGATTTTGGAAACTGTGTCCATGGTAGACCACAGTAAGAATTCATGACTGAATTTCTTACTAAGAGGAACCAAGAAGAAGGGTTAGAGTTAGGATAGAAGTGTAGTGTACTGAAGTGAAGCAGTGCGAAGGAAATCCAGCTCTTAAATTCTGACTGAGTGTGAACCAAAGCAAATCAAATATGAATCTGGGATCAAGCGTGTAGTTTAAGTCATCAGTGACCAGAGACCATATTCACAAAATGTCATGTTGATTTGTAAATGTAAAACATTTATTGAAAGTGGACAAAAAAATAAAATAAAATAATCTTTTCTTGGAGGCCAGAACCTAAGTCATAAATCAAGTAAGTTTTCTATATGACAACAAACCGTCCATAACAGAGATCATAATATATTGCAACCTTAAAACACCCAGTAGGAAGGAAGCAGACTTGAGCAGGATGTAGCTTCTCCAGGTTCCGTAGTTGCAGGTCTATTAGAATAAAGAAAAGAGTAAGAAACATAAAGAATAATATGTAAATATACCAGAGAAAGACAAACCTGTCTATTTAATGTTGCTCTTTCAGACAGTCTGCTTCTGCTTTTCACATTGTCCTGTACACGTAATGCTTGACAAGGTCCAGAACGTCTGCCAACAGATGACAAAAAGGGGAAACTAAATAAATATATGAATGTTAATGTGGGGCAGCACAAGTAATCTGAAAGAACCAACCATCTCCTGTCATTTGGCAGAGACAGCTCAACATGAGAGAGAACAACATCAATGAGGACTTACATGTAGCTGATTTCAGCTCTCTGGGGTCCATTCAGATCGTGGTTTAAACTTTGGCCTGTTTTAATGGACCCTGCAGACTACTTGGTTAAACATCTGGACACAATACAAACAAGCAAAGATACAGTGACCTTGAGACTGGATACAACAAGATGAAAACATAATATTAAATTATGAATAAATAAAAATAAATAAATAAAACCTATAGAAACTAAATCCTTCTGATTACCTCAGGTCCTGTTAAGCAGGATCCATCTTCTCCATACTTTGTCAACTCTGGTTCATAGACTCCTAGAGACAAATCAAATCACCAGTCAGTGAGTGCACAGATTTAAGTGAACAGATTTAGCAATAATCAATGTGAGAAACAAACCTGAAGACAGTGTGGCTGAGAAGATCCTGTCATAAAGGAGTTGGTTCATCTGGACAACCGGAACACTAGAACCAGATTTCCAGCACTTGTATGGATCCAGCAGTGACCCACATTTGGGGCAGGAAACACCAAGGATTTTTACCTGTTTAATTGACTGATCTTACCACATTCAGTCAATCAGGACAGCCTTCACCACCCACCTATACTGATCGTGGAACACTTTCACACCATTAACCAAGATTAAACACCAGTAAATTAAATTAAAGTAAATGCCATCGCCCAGGTGTCGTGCCAATTATTCCTAAAGCCTTAAAACTCTTGATCATATCCTTTGACATCTTCCTGTCAGCATGAGGCCTACCACACACACCTCTACTTCAACTACAGGGAACCAAATGTCCCTTACACAACCAATTTTAAATGCAGATTCTAAAATGTTAAATCTTTGTCCAAACAAATGATTACAGCTTCCTTTATTCTATAAGTAAATCAACTTTATAAAAACATTTACTGGTCACATATTGGAAGGCTCAGCACTCCATGGATGGGCAGAGTCACAAAACCAGAGGGATCAATGTCTGGTTTTGGAAACTGTGTCCATGGTGTGCAAATGGGGATTAAAGGCTTGATTTCCTTAAACAGAGGAATAACAAACACCTGACCATTTTATGAGTTGACTTTGTTTTATAGTAAGAACCCAAACTCATTACCCAGATTCAGGTATTCACATAGGAGCATTCCATTTTACAATTAGCAGTATTGTTTGATCACAACTTGTAGTCAGGGAAGCTGAACCATTTGATTGAATCGGGAGTAGAACATTAAAGGTCTTCATCTTTACCGAGTACTCCAACAACTTGTTTTCCAGCTGTAGTATTGAAGTCACATGAAGTTTAAAATAATTTGTAAATATTTACTTCATTTACTTTACAAAGTCTTGGGTTGTCTCTCTGCCAAGTATATTTTCTATTAAAGAACCTAATCGCCTAATCTAACCTGTATGCCTACCAGAATACACCATCATATATATACACATTTGCACACTTAGCCCTGCATGTACCCAGTAAAACGCACTGTTTTGCACAAAATTCCGCTGCTGAATTTACAATATCAATGAGCTTAATGTTAATTTACTCAGTTAACACCAATGGCAGCATATTCATGATCCTCAGTCAAATAATACTATACCTGTACATTTTTTTTCCTCAGAAAACAAAAAAAAAGACCCTAAGCCTCAACTACGCTCTTGTCAAGGGGCAGAAAATTAGTGACCAGTCATAGATTTACAACTGGAGTCATCTGTTAGTGACCCTAACTAACTCAGACCACCTAACCTGTGAAACATGTGACATGCAGATTTTAAAAAAAGTCAAAATAATGAGTCAAAGTATTTTTCTAAATGACAAACTGCCCTGCAACAGAGATAGTAATTTGTACAACCCTCAGACACCCAGTAGGAAGGTAGCAGGTCTGGATCATCTTGGATGCAGTCGTGACCTGACCAGGATGTAGCTTCTCCAAGTTCTGTAGTCACAGGTCTGTTAGGTACAAGTAAAGAGTTAGAAACAAAGATTTATAAATATACCACAGAATGACAAACCTGTCTATTTAATAGTGTTCTTCATAGCAAGTCTTCTTTTCAGATCTGTACATGTGCTGTGCTTAACGAGGTCCAGTCCAACATCTGCCAAAAGGACAAGGGAGGGTGTCTTGATCATTGCCAATGTCATTTAGCATTTAGTCACATGGAAGTGAAATTTTGTAACCAAAAACTTATAAATGCACACCTATAAAACTCAATCTTTTCTTCCTTGAACCAAGATCACTCTTCTCAGCCCTTGGTCAACTCTGATACCTAGATACACAGCTTACAGTGAACAGATTAAGCAATGGTCAATGTAAAGAACAAACCTGACAACATCTTGTGACTGAGAGAATTCTTCTCCTAAGGAGTTTGTTTACCTGGGCCACCTGAGCCCTACAGGCCAGGACACTACAATTCCAGAACTTGTATGGACCCAGCGCCAACTCATCTGGGGCAGTGAAAATACCAGGGAGTCTTACCTGTTTGATGACTGATCTTACCACATTTAGTCAATAGGGAAAGCATCGTTGAAGCCCACACCCCCTACAACACCAACCTATATTGATTGTCGAAAACTCTGGTACAAATAGCCCAGTTTAAACACCAGTAAATTAAAGTAACACAATGTGAATTCCATCTCCCAGGTGTCCTGCAACTCACCTAGCCCTAAACTCACCCAAAAGGTCACATGCAGATAATGATCACATTAAGGGCTCCATGCATCCAGTGGTCAACAAGTGTATACAGACTCACCTCACAGACAGTAATCACATGATATACATTTACAAAAGTCTAATACTCAAGCAAATTTACATGTATACATTGACATAAGTCTAACAGTCAAGCAAATATACAGGTATACATTGAGAAAAGGTACAATGGCAAGTAAATGTACATGTATACATTGACAAAAGTACAAAGGTAAGCAAATGTACATGTATACATTGACAAAGGTCTAACAGTCCAGCAAATATACAGGTATACATTAAGAAAAGGTACAAAGACAAGCAAATGTACATGTATACATAGACAAAAGTACAAAGGCAATAAAATATACATGTATACATTGCCTAAAGTACAAAGCAGGCAAATCCACATAAGTCCTGGACATCAGTCTTCGTAGATGTAGCTGGAATTCAGGTAGTCAGTCTGGACAGCAACCGGACAGCCGGAAAAGGACAGCAACCGCAACGTCCAAAGGGACTAGGACATTCAAAATTGTAGAATATTACCGCACCAACCGAAAATGCTCGCAATGTCGAAAATTGTAGAAAATGACCGCAGTGCTCCAAAATGATCGCAACGTCGAAGATTGTAGAAGAGGACCGCAAGCTGGAGTTCAAAATTGTAGTTTCAATTATAAAAACTGCCAGTGGACTCTAAATTAAAGGTAAAATGTCCCTGTACTACACAGGCCACACATGGAAATACAGGACAGGAGACAGCTGGCATTGGAGCCAAGAGGAAGTGCCACAACAGCACTCTACCGATTACTGGATGTCAGCCTTTTAACACAGAAGCCAAAACAAAATATCCTCAAAGTTCAAACTAAGCTACCTTGTCTTCAGTTCAGAAACAACATGGTTCAACATCTGGTCCCCCCAAACACACACACACATCCAAGAAAAAGAAATACCATTGCTACTCTCCTAATAGTTGTACACACTGGTACAAAACATTCCAGTTTTACATATTTTAGACTGAACAGTGGCCATTATATTCATACTTAACGTTTACCGACAACTAGCCTTTAGACGCAAGGTTTTTATTAAAGGCAAAAAAGACAGGATAGAACGAAAGATCAGCACAGCGGCTGGAACAAAGGTCATGGCAAGTGGCCATGTTGGGGGCAAGACCAGCACAGCGGCTGGGAAAGAACAGACCTAGTGCCACTTACCTTGTGTGTCACATTTTAACCGCGCAACTAATCGCAATTTACAGTTCTTGCAGATTCCTCTTCCTCCAGAAAATGCTGAAAAAAAGGGTTAAATCCCACTTCCACCCCAGAAGCAAAATGGAACGCACCTGTCTGCATTTTCATCTGTAGCCCTCAAAGAAGTTGGATCGCACTGGTTTAATGTTGCAATGTCACAAGTCTTTTGTTTTTAAAACTTTCCCAATTGGTTAAACTTTATTTTGGTACATTAATTTAGTTTAAAGTTAGTTAACAACTGACACACCACATGTTCAGCCATATCATTAAATTAGATGCTAAAAGCTACATGCTAGATTATAGAGAAACAAAACACTGCTAATGTATAATTAGGACAGAGACAGGCGGAGGCTGACAGGATAGCCATCCGGAGAGGAAGATAAAAAAGTTTCGGACTCACCCTTGTCGACAGGATCTACAAAACAAATGTTACTGCACACAAATTAAGAAAGAACATCTTCACACTCACTGACCGCTAACTGCTGAGCGTAAAACAATTCTAATCATTCACACATGCCATATCACTCTCTGCAAACATTCAATTAACTACAAATACCACCAAGGCCAAAAATCTGACCCACAGCCAACAATTACCTACTTGCTCAGCAGTTCCACGTCCACACCAATAAAAAAGGGACCAGAGTCGCAACAACTTGCTCATGACCACTTTCAGGTGGAGAGCTGCCCAGATGTAATACAGACCACTGACTGGCTAACCCTCCTATTTATGACTCGCTCCACAACTCAGATTTCACAGCCTTATTTTAAGGTAAGAAAAACAGAAGGGAAACCAACAAAGAGAAAAGAGAGGGCCATTTACAGTAGGTATTGCTATGTTTCACACACTCAAACACAGACATTTAGCAAGGCACAGCAGCCTCACACACGCACACAGCAGCGGAACGGCGGCCGCACAGAATAAAATCAAGAGGACTCTCCCTACCGTGTTGAAGATCTTCATGATGACCAATCTGGAAAATAAATGAAGAGACTCAAGTTGAGTACTGAAGTTTTGGTGTGTGCACAAAATTTGTCAAATAATTACTTTCCTATTAAATAGAAAACCTTAGCTTGACTCCACAGATAGCATACCTTTCTTTTAGTTTCAGGTGTGTACTTGCACGCTGGACAACTTCGACTTGGTCTCTTTGCGCAGAAATACCAACGTATCTGTTAATTTAAAAGATTTTGAATTCAACTTTAATACAATGTACACAGTTACTTTGAGAAATTTGCTGGAGAAAAGATAAGACTTTATTCATCCCACACAGGAAATTCAGTTGTTACAGCAGCAGGATAGACATGTAGTACTAAAAGTAAAGTAACAGAAGGGTAGACATAGTATTTACAAGGTGATAAAAAAGTAACAGCAGGGTAGAAGGTATTTACAAGGTGATAATAATATCAAAATTTAAAGTGACCTGCAGGGAAAATAAAGTGACTAAGATTAGTAGTGGTGTACGTGGAACAAAATAAAAATACAAGCAATATGCAGTGTAGCTATGTACAGGATTGGTATATGTAAACAATATTGCTTGAAGGTTTGTAATATGTTGAAAGACCAGAACAGTACTATAGTTGTGCATTAAACAGTCTGATGGCTAACGGGAGGAAAGACTTCCGAAAGCGTTCAGTTCTGCACTGAGGTTGCAGCAGCCTAGAAAACAATAATGTTGTGCTCCAAACACCAAAAATGTGATTCAAAAGTCACTTGCCTTTCTGTCCGAGTCGTTCATCTGGACTAGGTCGAGCTGCCATGTAGAAAGAACTTCTTACACCTGTGGCTGTTAAAAGCTAGCCAAACTTTTTGATACCCACGCTGCGAGCAGTTTAAGGTTGTCTTTCTGTTGCCTGTTTTTCTGCATCTTTTTGACGTGACTATACCAAAAACAGAGAAATTATGCTGCAGTTGTAGTTGGAGGCAGATGATTGATAGATGATTATGAAAATGATAATTTTAGAAACTTAATTTAGAAACACCTGAGTTTAAAATCCTCTTGATGTAATTTTAGTCAGGCGCCACCGCAGCAGATATGTTTACCTGTCGCCCGCACGCGTGTGTAATTATCTCCACTAACGCTGTCTAACCAAGGATGTACCTCTTCATCCATTCACTCATGTCTATACGTTTGCAAGCGTTTAAGCTTTTGAGGTCGAGTATTGATGTAGTGCATATTTTTAAAAGGCGCGGGCCTAGGAAACAGTGACAGCCACACACGCAAGCGCAGAAACTTAGGAACGTTGCCGGGTGAAGAGGGTATTTAAGGCAATTTTGCTGACCTTAGTATTCCTTGTGTTTTACTTTGATCAATGTTGTTAGATTTAGTGTTGATGTCTGCGTGATAGACGTGCGTTTTGGATTTGCATTTATGGAGATACTGGGCGAAAAATTGAATTTCCAAATGAAGGAAAATCCTATATTTTACGGGACGGATTACCCTGCCGACACCACACGCACACACACACACCCGCCCACCTACCCTCAGGCGACTCATGGTCATGGAAAACACTTCACTGACAGACATCTCAGCCACTTATTGTCAACACCTTTACTGGCAAAAAGAGGAAAGAGTTCGATTTTGTTTTTCACCATTCCTGCAGCATTCTCTTCAAAACTTGTAATGAATAATCATTTCGTTTATTCCAGGTGTGAGTGTTGGTCCACACGCCTCCTCACAGACAGACGGTGTGTAAATTCAATAATATCCAGGTTGTTTTGAAAAATTGCAAGCGATGATTGACATTTTATTCTTAAAGACAAAAAAACTCAGCATCTAACTAAATTATGTAAAAATAATCTACATTAACTTGATCTGAAAGTTTATAAAAACAGCTTTTCAGATTATAAAAAGTCACGACACTAATAAATGCAGTTGTTTTAAAGAAGTTATAAAAATGATGTTACTTTGAACATAAGGTAGGCAGTAAGAACCCGTTTCAAAGAAACACTTCAGCCTTGTCAACTATTACCACTTCTTCTTTTGTCCAAATTCTATATTTCTAACTTTGTTCTTAGAGTTGCTGGGTAAATATTACATCCCATAAATAGCTTGAAAAAAGTAATTATACTATGTTTACTAATGTTTAGGTGATTACGCTAAAGATTCTACAGAAGTGTCATTTCAGAACAGTTGTCTTATAAGGTTTGGTGAAATATAGTCTCTGGACTATACTTTCTGAACAACACATTAAGACACAGCACATTTGCTGACATATCTTAATACACAGTCTTTTTTTAAATCATTTATGATGAACACCTTTTTAGTCAACCTGCTTCTCCCTCTAAGCCACATGCACTGGCCAATTAAAATCTGTTTCCCTAATTGACAAATGTTATCACTAAATAAGATGTGACAGAAAATTAATTATCCTGTCAGAGTGAGTGTGTGAAGGTCAGGGTGGACAGCTGATAGTTTAATTGGTTTTTACTCGGCTTCACAGTTGTTAAAAGCTGAACACAGTGGCCTGCAATCCCACTAATGGTCAGTACTGGCACATTCACTGCTGCTTTATTAAGGACATCTCAATATAATCAATCACAATCAAAGTGTGACAACATACAACATTTTGGAGTTAATTAAAATCCACTGTATTTTTTTTTACCCAACCAGATCAAGATAGGTCAGATAAACCACCAGAGACTTGATAAATGTTAAACAACCATTGACACTAACTTGCACCTAAGGTTGGCTGAAATTTGGCCGATAAAATAACAAATAAAGGACAGGAAGTAAAACAGCGGACGTAAAATCAGCACCATGGACAGCTCCGTCACTGCAGCAGCAAGCAGCCTACGATGCAGTACTGTACTAATGTATTTATACTGTATATATGTTTATTTATAAATATAAATAAATATTTTAAACATTACTGTTATATATATATATACATGTATATATTGATAGTACTACCCTTCTTAGCTTGGAAATGCGTGACACAAATAGCAACTTTTTTGACCAAGTCCTGGGTGAAATGATCGTCCATGGAAATAAAAGCCTCAGCCAGAGTACATTTACAGATAGAGAAAGAAACAACTTGGATGAATTGTCCAAAGCATTAAATCCATCTACCAGTTGTTCTGAAGTGCTCATTAGCTCTCTTCAAGCCCTGTCTCATCTTCCCCTAACCTATCCACTAACTTATAAGACGCTTTATAAAAAATTCATACATGGGGATGATAACTGCCTGCTCTTCTTATCCCATCTGATCTTGTATTCAGATTTCCTCTTTAGGTCTGAATTTGCACTTTACAGAGAGGAAAGTTGTAAGTGGCCGACTAAATGTCATCTATTTGCATGCTGGTACAGGGTTCTCCTACAGTGGAGTAAACTTTGATATATTACCACTGACATCATTGCTAACTAGTACTTTGCATTTTAAGAAAAAGTGCAACACTTCTGTGGTGTCTACAGTGAATGATTATTCACAAATGTTTTGCCTTAAAAAAATTGCAATGTAGATGAAAATGTATATATATATAAATATACTGTATATACATATATATTTATATATACACATACACACACACATACCTACATAAAAATGTGAACAAGGTTGTTTACATGAAGTACAAAGAAACATGCACCCTGGCTTGAGGTTAAGTAAACACTTAGCTGCCTCATGCCACTGCAGGTCAATAAATGTGTTGCATGTTGCTTTACCACTAGCTCAGCTACACTCTTTAATTATGCAGCTATTGATTGGTCCAAAGGTCGATAAAGCATTTAAGCAGGTTAATCCCTGTTGTATTAACATGTGAATCACACACATAGGTCTTTTTTTTGTAATTTATATTTCAGCCAGGTTATTTAAAACATAGAAAGAGGATCAAAAGCTTGATAGTGGTTAGTATCATTTGTATAATTTCTGCACAGTTAAAGTGAATAAAAAAGGGAACTTTGTCAGTCCATTTACACACTTTTGCATTTCCTCCATCTTTTTGTGGATCACCTCTACGTCTTATAGTAGCATATGACAGCTGTTGCTCAGACAGTGACTCCACTTACAAGGGCCCAGCCTATGAATGGAAAGCACCATTGGGGGGCTGTGATACAAAGGAGCACAAAGTCTCTGACCACCATGTCTGTAACAGACAGCTTGGGAAAAAAGGAGTTTCTCTACAACTAACTGACAATAATTAATTAATTGACTGAAACCTCCAGTACAGATCAGTACAGAGTGGAAGAACACAAATGCTCAGTCCAAGCAGTACAAATATGTATATGAAAAACATAAAGAAGAACTAATCCTGCTCACTCATGGTTTGATGCTGATTCTGATCCACTTTTGACACAAAGGCAAAATGTTGCCTTAATTTAACAAGTGAATAATAAATAGTGATGTAATAATAAAGATCACATAAATATAAATGCAAACATTTCTTAACACATTTTATAAAAAGATAAAACTGTATAGTTGTTTGTGATAAATTCACTCTCTTTACTAAATAAACAGCATAACTTTTGTTTAATGTCTGTGAATGTAGCTCAAGTGGGGAAAAACAGTCCAAACATTATATATAAATATAGACTTAATGCACACTGACCTGCAGTATTATTTACTGTAATGAATGTTCTCTGTCTCTCTGTTACTGTCTCTGTCTTTTCATCTGTGGCTATGTTTTCTTTTTGCTAAGTTTGGTCATGAAATTGTTACTTCAGTTCCATCCTGTTTCTTTCATTCTATTTCATTGAGACTGAGCTTTATTTTGGATGAATGTACAGCAATGGCACTCATCAGCACAAAATATATACTTCAATTGCTACCATCAAAAAACAAAACAAAAGAGGTGATTATGAGAAACTCGAAGGATATATTATCTGCATTGGGACAACAAGAACTAGGTGGAAGAATCAATGCATAACAGTTGAACTTTTTTATTTCCACGTGATCCATGTTCTCTCCCAGTTCTGTTCGGTTGAGGACAACTGCTGTAGAAGATAAAGTTGGGTTATCAGGATAATTTGCTGATCCATAAAAAAAAGAATGTTAAAGAATGAGCATAATTTTATTCATTCCGCTTCTAAAAAATGTTCACACACTTACACACAAAGCAGTGCTGCACCATCTCCCCACAGCAGCACCGCACTCCCCCATTACAGCATCAAAAGAATGTACTTATCTTTACTGCATATCTGTCTTTCATATATTTCCTGGGGGATGAAGAAATATTGATAATAAAAAAAACAGTAACATGAAACATGAAAGACTTCTCCATTGTGCTCCAGCTGGCTGTGAATCTGCATACAATTCACAGGCTGGCTTTCACTGGTTTCACGGTGTGATGTGAGCAGTTTGAGGAAACTTTTCTTAACACTTGCACGTTTACCAAAAGTAGATCAATAACCACAGTTTAAAAGTCAACACAAGAAGTTAAAGAAACAACTAAAGTATTTATTAACTAAAGAGTTTTTTTTACAGCAAACTTTTTTCACAACACAGTCTTCAAGTCCAGCGACACTTAACCCTTTAAGTCTGACTGAACAGGCTACTCTGACCTGGGAAAGTCCTCTGCTGTGGTTCTCTATCAAAAACATGGACAAGCACATCAGGACACAGAGGTTTCAAATTTGTCGCTTTGTGAAAAGTCAGACATTAAGAGGTGAAAACACAATGGACTTTGATTCTGTTTTTTTTTTTTTTTTTTTTTTTTAGAAGGAATGGACTGGAGACCATCTTTCAAACATTATGATGTTATTTTTACATGTGTGCATTCTGTTCGGCTCTTCTCTCCTGAGGAGTGTTTTTCAGTTTGTACAGAACTAGAAGCAACAGTCAGCCTGTCCAAACTCCAAGATCCTTGGACTATTAACATTTTGCATTTACAAAATCTGCTTCAGAGACCTGCGGCCACTCCACAGGCCTGTCAAATCCACGCCGCATCCAAACAGTTAACAGACATTGATGAAAGACACTGAAAGGGTTAAGGCAAGAATAGAAAATAATGTAAAAACAACGTTGCATTTTTTTTTATATACTCAACTTACAACAGTTATCATTAACGAAGCTGTGGTTGTGAATTTATCATCTGTGAGACTTATTCACACCGTCTTACGCTTTTTACAGAACCCTTCATTTTACACAGTATTTACACCAAAACAGGGCCACAAAAAAGAGTCGTAGTCCAGTCAAATGAACAGAATAATACTAGAAAAAAAATCCCTTATAGTATTATATTGTATGTATGAACATATACACACAGAGTGCGAAATAGTGTTAAAGTCCATCATCTCTTGTCAAATGAACCGTAGGACTCTTTTGAAAACCTTGTTTTCTTTGTAAAAAAAATGCTTCTTTGAGTGACGTCTTAAACTTTGATGGACATAACTCTTTTAGTGTGCTGTGTGTGTGTGTGTGTGTGTGTGTGTGAGGGAGAGAGCGAGAGAGATAGAGAGACTGTGATAATAGACACTATTACTGTAGATGTCACGACAACCAAAGATGACACAAGGACACTGAGGCTGAGATAAGGGAGCAGCAGCACACTTGGCTGCACAACCTTGTCCTGTCCAAAGGCTAAACAACCAACATCATCTCTTTTCAAACAGAAGGCCACAGTGATCCAGAGATTTCAACAGTGGCTTCTGTGTTGAAAGGGCTCCACAGCCTCTTTATGACAGTAATTTCCCTCTGTGTGGTGTCAGAAATATGACAAGAGAGAACAACCTGATGGACACCAAAGGTGCACTGTGTAAGATTCAGGTGAAACGATTTTTTTATTTCACTTTTGAAAATATAAACGGGCATTTAGAAAAAGAATATTACTACGATATTACAGTTACCCTCAAATACCAAGCCGCCTGGTTCCTAATAAATTGCTTAAGTTTTTCCTTTGTTACAAATGTAAATAACATCACCTTCAGAAAAGTCATGGGGTATTTAATACTCTTACTGTCATAAATACCCACTTTTTTACAGCCTTCTCTGCATTTACAGTGTGGTTGCTCGTTCTCGTTTTCTGCAACAGAACAAGTCGTGCTGGTGGTATTAGAAAGGGACAGACCGCTGGGAACGGTGACATTAACAGTCGAGCAGTTGGAATCAAACTTTAATCTAATGTTTTTAGGTGGCTGTAACTAGATTTACTGTATACTTAATATTTTACTACTGCAGTTTAAGTGTTTAAGTCGAGCAACTGCTACATAGTTTACAGCTCATAGTTTACTGCTCACGTCACATCGATGCAACGTGTGGTTTCCTTTACTGGTTTACTGGTCACTTTACGGCTTTGATGGTATGTCATCTGGAGGAACCAGCGCACAGGAGACAATGTGCTTCAATCAATAGCATTGTGAATGCAACATTGCTTTTATTTGTGGTTTAAATGTCTTTTGAATCAATACCTATTCCTTTACATTGTGTTCAGTTTCCTTGCTCTGTCATATCTCCTTCCCTCTCTCTTCAGATATGCACTGCATATGTATATCTGTATATTTACATCATCATGTCATGAATATATTTGATCATTTGATCCTGATTATTCAAGGTAAAATGTAATTCCTGAATATTACATAATATTTTTGTGTATATTGCTGGAACAGAAAGACAAATACCAGCAGGTGGATGTATGTGTTTCACCCATGTTTTATTTTGTAACTAATAAAATACTTAATTAAAAAAAAGTGTAATTTCAACTCCTACCAAAACATGTGTAATAACATACATTTTCTTCTTATAGAGTCTTTCAGTCGTTATTGTCCATCCTAAACAGTCTAGAGTTACTTTAAAAACTTGAATGAAACCAGGGTCCTGAACAATATTAACCAGTCTACAGTGTGAGTCAGCCTCTCAGTGGTAGACTTAGTTAATTATTACTAACTAAAAAAGTCGGTTTTAACACAACTGACCAAAGTTGAAGCCCGACACAGATAATTGTTTTGGCTGATGTGTGCTGTTTACATATCAGCTTTTTTTTTTACATACAGTGCAGCTGATGCCAGTTTCAGATGCTTTTTACATACAGTGCAGCTGATGCCAGAGAAAAGTTTCAGCTGACTCTAAAATTAGCATTAGCATTGCCACTTTATCCATATGAGGCTGGAGACAAACCTGAGCTCTCGAGACAGGCTAAATAATGAAAGGAGGAGGAGTGGAGCGGAGGACAGAGCAGGGCAGGATGTCACAGCAGCATCAGCACGCCCAACATTTGAAATGCAGCAGGAAAAGCTGCAGACTTAATAAGCCTGGAGGTCTGTAAACAGATTCAGCACTCACAGCTGACCTTCTGGCATCCTCACATCCAGGCCTGTCTGGCAAGGTCTTAATTACCCACTTTCACTCATTCTCTTGTTTTTTGTCTCTTCCACATAGCGTGTGCCATTTGTTTGAGTGCTGAAGAACCTGGGGAGCCAGTGCCAAAGCTGCCGTACTGCAGAAAAACGCCAAAACACCAGCGCTATAATGGAGACCACCAGCCAAGTCAACAGCATTGGCAAACCGCAGTACGCATGCTACCGTGTCTGTTCGGCTTTCACTGAGAAGAAAACTGTGAAAAATGTTTAGAAAACCAAGTCATGTACTTCTATCCAAAAATGTCAATCCACAGTTATGCTAACTGTGCGTTGTGTTTTCTTTTGTTTTGTTTTTTTCATTGCCATTCATCAGGCTCATAATTGTTGATCACTTAGGACCTAGAGTCAATTTTTGATCACGATGGATCACAGTTAATCAGTGATTAATCAAGAATCAACATATTTCTGCATACTGCTGGAGCAGAAAGACTTACTGACTTCAAGAAGATTTCTATGTTTTACACCAAATAAGTAAAAAAAAGTGGAGAAACATGCGAAACTTTAACTCAGAATTTAGCCTCACAGAGTTGATGGATGTTAGTCATTACTGTGCATGCGTTGAGAGTTACTTTAAAAAACTTCCGTGAAGTCCTTGTCCTCGACAATATTCCTGTCTGCAGTTTCCTCTCAATCCATTCGTCACATGTGTCAGCCAAGTTTTTAGCTGCCGACATTTATTGTGCTCAGTTAGACTAATCTGACTTAAGATGTGAGTTGAGATGGTATTTCATGCTAATGTAGTGTATTTTCACCTCAATGTGTGTAGGTAACAACATGTGTCTCTAATGTGTACAGTATGCATTAAAATCTGATCCAATTGTTTTTCACAACTAAGATTTTCATTTTTCACCTCTTTCTCAGTAGACTTATGTAAAGTAAAAACATCCAAAATAAAGGCAAATTTTCTCTCTTTTTTTGTGACTTCAGTTTGATTCACGACATATATTTTCCAAGTAATTTGAATTGAATACCATCTGACCCAAGCCACAATACCACATGACATACCATCAACAATCTACCTCTAGTCGGATCCAAACTACATAATGTACATTACCTAGATTGTCCCTAATGTGAGCCAATGTTTAAAAGTGAAACTTGTGTACATATATCTAACATGGGCCATTTTCTTTACTTTTAGATTAAACAAAAAAACTACATTTTCATTCAGTTTTGTTTCAATGCAACTAAATTATTTCATTGACGGCGTCCATTAGATGCAACATGTCCCACCTGTCTATCACTTGTTCATTCTCGCTGCTGATAATGTCACGTCAGACCCAGCTTCTCTCAGTTCAGTCCAACACAATGCTGAACTGATTTACCAAGACATAAAAGCCATGGAGAAGACGATTACACATGCACGATGACTCTAGTCTGAGCGGCAGTCGTTGTTCATCCCTTTATGACACACAGACACACACACACACATACAGTTCGCTGTCATAGTTAAAGCACAGAAGCATAGCTTCAGTATCCATGTTTACCCAGTTTGTGTCTGTACTTTCTGGGCTCACACTGAAACGCACCGGTGTGCGTGAGTCTCTGACATGAAACCGAAGGGAGGCTTGTCAGATGGAGGCGAGGAGGCATGTGGGGGTTGGTTCCCGTGGTGAAAGATGGAGAAAGATGACAAAGGGAGGAGAGCTTTAGTTGTTCTGGATGCAGTCGAGATCCACCGAGCAGCAGACGTTCCCATTCTGAGCGCCCAAGAAGAAAAAAGAGAGAAAAATAGTGAAACAGAATGAGATTTCCCCTTTTTGTTTCTATTATTTGTAATAGTTTTGTAGTGGATTTTCAGGCTTCACTGAGCTACAAGTGAGAACATTAAGTAGAAAGAACACGTGAGGTTAACCGTGATCTCTGTCCGCAAAGTTAATGGAGGTCATTTTCCCCAAATTACTAAGGACCGTGTTTTGCACCTTCTCTTGTATCTGCTCATTCATTTTTAAAAGTGTCTGTTGTTCCTTTCAGACGTCCATCATTGTGATTTATGTCACAATTTGTGTAAATCAGAAGTGAACAGAGTTTAGGATGTGAGGCGCAGAGAGGTGACAACTTTGAAAAATTAAACAGCAATCTGTCTTTTCACAGACGAGGTCCTGGTCGAAGCAGACGATCGTCTGACTTCAATGTCACGGTTTCCAATGTGAACAGTGTTGAACAAAAATGAGTGTGTGGTCATACACAGTCATATATTGAGTGATAAGGTGTTCAATTCTCTAGTAACACAGAACCATAAAGTGACAACCTTGTTTTTTTGCAGTTGTTTTAAAAGTGCAGAACACACGCTATTTTCTCTTTGATCCTCACAATTTTGGGAACCAGTCGTGGGCCGAATTTGACAGTTTGGCAAGCTGCATTTGGCCCATGGGCCACCACTTGATGCTCATTTGATTCTTTGACAAGCTTTCCCATCTACATACCCGTTGGGTGGCTAAGTCTGAAATCAAACCCACAACCCTCCTGGTGTAAGAAACCTGCACCATCTAGTTAAAGTAAGACAGAAAAGTGTACACCGCCTCTGAACCAATGTTGTAGAGATTTCTTGTTTTCCTTGACCTTCAGCATGCTAGGAAATGTTTAAAAATAACTAAAATTCTGATTATTTTATGGCATTTTCAAAGTTTGCTGAAAATTGTGTTTTCTCTAAATATTATTCTCCATTTGTTTATCTTCCACCACTTAATTCTTTTAAAGGTCAGAGGACCCTAATCCCAGCAGTCACTCTGATCCAGAGTCTGGACTGAGTCTGAGTCACCCTCACAATTCACACTCAGGCTCAGACCTACTGTCAATATGAAGTGTCCAGTTAATTCATTCTACATGTTCTTTGACAGAGAGGTAACAGGTGGAACGTTCCTACTGGTGAGCTTTATTACAAGACCACCAACCACGCTGCCACCATGTGACCAGATTTATAGATCAATCGTATAGAAATAACTCTAAAAGAGAATTGTTTAGGAAAAAAATGAGGCCCTGCAAATCATTTTGAGTCCACTGACACAAATAAAAATGTGCTTTAACGATCTGCTTACAACGTTCATTCTCATATCCTTTATTTAAAGCAGCTGAAAAAAGCAACAAAAAAAAAAACCCTAAATGTTATAAATGTTTGACCTTTCTCTTTTTAAAGAAAAGACCAAATGAGCTGGGGGCTGACTTCAATAGACACGCTGCAATGGATTATTATTTTTTAAATTTATGGAGATGATGTTCTCTGTGGTGATATGTTCCTGACACTCTGATCTGCATATTTTACTCTTTTAATAAAATTTCATATCATCTGTGACAGGCAGATTTCATTTTCATCTTGTATTTCACTGTGTGTGTGTGTGTGTGTGTGTGTGTGTGTGTGCGTGAGTATGCGTTCTCATCTTGAATCACAAGCAGATGTTGCATATCCTCCAGCCAACATGAGCTTAACCTAATATATTCACACTTGCAAGAACCCTCTGCAGTACCTGGATCGCATACAGTCACCGTTACTTTTATTTGGAGGTATTTCAAACCCACAGGTTTGATGTAGTGAAACTGAAATAATACATAAATATTTAGTTAATTATCGTCCATATTGGTGCTGTGTAGTAGACAGACCTGTGTAGTGTTTGTTCACCTACCCTACATTTGCAGGTGCTGCAGGGTGAGTTGGGCATATGCCATGCGTCACCACTGAGGCGGGCGATGCCAGCAGGGTCCTGGCATGTCTGTCGAATGTCATATGAGAGGTTGTCTGCCAAACAGGGGTCTGTGACACAGCGTGGGCAACACTCCCCCTCTGCCACTGCCGTGTACTCGCATTTCAACACAGGGCAAACCAGAGGCCAGCAGTCCACCTCACCCTCCTGCAGGGGCAGAGACGAAGGTAAAGTAAGCAAAGGTGTGGTTAACGTGGAGTTTGATGTAAAAACCACTGTTGCACATCATGCAGTCTTTGCTGAGAGGGAAATACTCTAAATCCAAGCTGATCCTTCGTCAATGTCTTCTCACAAACCTGAACAAATGACAATGTCATGTGAGCTGCAGCTGTGTGAGATTTTCTGTGCCGGTGCACTAACCATGCAGCGACATTGCTGGCAGCCGTACAACCAGGTCCCTCCACTGCGGTAGAGTGTGCGTCCGCTCTGGTCCAGGCACTGACTGCTGGGTCTGTTGTCACAGCTGGGACAGCAGAAGATATCCTCGTCTGGGTCGCCACAGTCACAGGCTCTTCGTCTGCAGTAGGTCTGTCCATCCTGCACAACAGAGTGACCAGTCTGTAGCTGACTTACACACAGAGGTTGTCCAAAAGTTTAACATGGAGAAATATGCAGTTGTTTGCACTTGTTTAAGACCAAAAAAAACAAACAAAAAAAGTATGTAGTAGCATTTATCCCGGAGTGGTTTCTATTAACACAGCTTGACTCAGGTCAATTTGTATTATTGTGCTTTTATACAGATTTTTTAGGTCAGAA
>NW_007585109.1:925144-983905 GCF_000523025.1 Cynoglossus semilaevis | reverse complement strand
TTTACAAGTACATAAATGTGTTAGAATTTGACACCTTCATAGTGCTTGAAAGAATGCTCAGCGGTCTATCTGCAGATGGATGGATGGATGGATGAACGGATGGATGGATTTTCTTTTATTCTGTAAAAAAGCAATCCTCTTCTGATTCACTGTGATCACATTTGAACAATTCTTGAAGTTCCATTTTATAACAGGGCCATGAATGAAGCAAAATGTGTTAGAGGAGCTGTATTTGGGCCGCAACACTGATTTACATGCAGACCCAGAAAAAAATGACCTGATGGGCTCCATTACTCAGTACAGCCAGTACTATCTGTCCAAGTCATGACAGTGTAATGCAAATGTGAAATGTGTTACACAAAATTGCTCTCTCAAAATGTATGGAGGCCATGAAATCATTCTGTGTACCATTAAAAGGGCAATTCAGAGGCAATTTTTTATTGAACCTGTGACTGTGACTATTGGGTCCCCTGAGGTGTCAGTATTGATGGCCTTGGTCTTTACAGCTACTTGGCCAGTTACAGTGTGGAAGTCTTCTTCTTCTTATTATTATTATTATTATATAATACAATTATTATAATAAAACCAAGAAATGTGGTTTTTATAATAATATTAAATAATAATAATAATAACAAGGCCTTGTCTATAGAAAATATTTTAAATTCAAAACTATTTATTTCCCATCACCTATCCTACAGTTTCAGCCATCTGTCATTTTTTGTAAGGCTTCAAAGCTAAAGCATATTTTAATTTGCACACAATGCTCTGTGGTGACAGTGTTCACCCTTCAGTTTCACATTTGGTGAATGTCCGACATCTGACTTGGTTCATGACATGACAGCCATAATAACAAACCAACAAGGCTGAAAATCCTGAACACTGATCCCCAGTGTGAGAACAGCAGCTCAGCTGCTTTTCATTCGTCTTGTCTTCTAAGCTCAGTTTTCTTTATAGGATGGCACTGGGTCAACTACTGCTGCGACAGCCCATTTTTTTCCAAAAAAATGAACTTTCCTTGTAAAAAATGTCTGGTTTTAAAATGCTTTTTAAAGTTACATTTAATCTTTTAAATTCTAGAGTCATTGTTACCAGTATATCAAAGTATAAAACATAAACTATAGACTGTGGTAAAAAAAGTCCTCTTATAATTAAATAAACTGACCTTCTATATTAATCCCACAACACTACACTGCAGAACCACTCTTATCAAACAAATAACATACAAAACATACAAAATATGTATGAAACATATGCATGTTCAGATGTCAATCATGTGTTAGTCATGCATTGAATTAACATATTATGGTGTTATATATAATATTTCACACCATAATAGTCTGTACAGATACATTCATTTTCCCTATGGCCACCATGTGAATTCCTTTTATTGTTCATACTGTCTAGATACTAAATGTCACATTATGACAGAGAAATACACATACACACACAATATACATAAGAACTGTAGCTGAAGTGTGTAGTGCAAAGTGTGTTACAACAGATAATTCTCCTAATACTCTCTGCCTTGTTTGCATTTGGAATTCACTTCAACGCTATCTGTTCAACACCTTGGTCTTAAGATTTCCACAAACCTTATTTTTCCTATTTTACATTAAAGTTTCCATTGGACAGCCTCTCTTACACAAAGATAAATCTGATCAATATCTCCATGCAGGCACAATCCTGAGCACAGCAATGAGTCGTTAAACTGCCATGACTATTTGTCAGGATGTAACACAGCCTAATCACAAACAGATGGGACTCAGGGCTGTTTCTGTTCTTTTTATTTTTTTGAATTTTTTCTCCAGAGTCTATCCTGATATGGAGGGTATTTAATCTCTCCTGAGGCGAGGAAATAGCAGAAAATATTGGTTTGGTTTGTAACTATTTACAATTCTTCATTTAATTGCTCCTTCAGATGTCTGTCTTTGCGGATGCTGTGTAGTAAATCGACATCAAATCTCTCATAGCTGCTAATCACATGTAAGGGTTAATGTAAGAATATAATGTTAAAGTGTTTGTCCCTCCCTACCTTGCAGGAGCAGATAGTGCACCGGTCAAAGGTTGGTGTCCACTCTTCTCCATTGCGTCTAATTGTTTCTTCCTGCGGGCAGTCGCCACTACAGCCAGGGCCAGACACACACATACAGTCATATCCTCCTGGGAGATTCACACACACACTGTCATTCCAGCAAGTGTGCGTCTCCAAAGCACACTCATCAATATCTGCAAAACAAAGAGAATCAGTGCGAATTACTTACAGGATGAACAGTGATGTCATCAAGGTCACAAGTAAAGCTAATACAGCGCTCAATTATTAAGCTGCTACAGCAACACTTTTAGTTTTCAACATTCAGAAGAGCCTCTGTCACTCGGTTTATGTCATGGACCAAACCTAGCACCACTGCTTTGTCACTAGATTAGAAAACAAATTAAGCAGCTGCTCTGTTTTGACATGCGTATCTGATTGGCTGCTAACATCAGATTATTGATGTGTTTCTATCTTAGTCATTGAAGAAAGTTTGACAAAGAATGTGTATTACTTTGTTCAGCTAAGGTAATCTAACAGTGACAGGCAGTTAAAAACTCACCCACGAGGTGGCAGCAAATTGTTAATAATTAATTGTTAATTGTTAATAATTAAAGAAAGAGAGCGACTCAGATGTAGAAAATCTTTGTGTGTCTTGCTTGAATTTCTGTGAGCATATCAACTTTGTGTTCAACTAAACAGGCACAGGTTTCTCACTGAGTTAGTAAATTGTGAGTTAATGGAAACAAACAAACAAAAAACAAAAACAAAAACAAACACTATTTCATTTCATTTCACTTTTTGGAACACTGACTTAGAACACAGTTGGGTATAGGACACATTGTCTCCTTCTTTCCCAGCTCTACTAAAGCTTTTTAACTACTTCTAAAACAGTGTTTTGCAAGAACTGATTTCTGTAGTGCTATACAGCAAAGTGTAAAAGAAAGGCATCGTCTTTTAACTGTTCCCTTTAGAAGTCACTAGAGTGAAGCATCTGCCTTCATCTCACCCTCTCCATCGTTTCTCTTACTGTTAGTTCAACCAGCTCCGTGTTCTCCTTCACTGCGGCTATGAATCAGCTCTGACATCTATCTCAATTCCTCCCACACCACGGCTCCGTCTACAACATTATTTCTCCAGTTTATCCACTATTTCTCATCAGCACATCATCATCCAAACCCTTTTACACTGCTTTACCTCAGCTTTCATATGGTTTTTTATTGCTCATAAAATAGCAAATAGGACACAGACAGCCCTTTTAAGATCCTATAGTTTGTCATAAAGAGACATTACACTTTCACAGGAATAAACAGCTGCTTTGTGCTTGATCATCATTTTTTTAAATAATGCAAATCAGTACAAACACAGAATCTGTTGCTGTTTTTTATTACCTTGCTTATTAGCAAAGTGCAAGGAAACAGGACAAATCTCTCTGTACTGTACTCTCTGTAAAAAAGGTGACATTTTATTCTTTTATTTCCCTTAAGTATGGAGGCTAAGAGTGAGAGGTAAAGAAAGAGCAAAGTGCTTCTGACAGTAGTTCTGCTCTCCTGTCTGCCTGCAGGTATCGATCACACCCACATAACACTGCTGGAACCCTGTCATGGCTGTGTGAAGAAAGGCAAAGAGAATGAAAATGAAATAAAAATGAAATATTGTAAGATCTGCTCATTATGAAGTATACTTATGAAGTATACCTACTTACCCTGCTTTAACATAACATAAAATACAAATAGATTTTTATTTGAAACCTTGTTTTCTTAAAACATAAAATATCTACTTTTCTTAAACACTTTAACCATCACAGCCCTGTTTAGGAGCCAATGAAGCATCTTTTTTTTTTTGAACAGGTATTTTAGACCATATAAAACTTGACTCTCGGGACTGCGACAGGCTGGATTTGTACCATAATTTGTACCATTTGTATCATAAAACAAAATAGAGTCTAAAAACCTGATTGGTGTTTGGTCCTCTGTCCTTTAATGCTATAGGTGATACATTTTTGGAATTTTTATTTGTAGAAAACATCTCTATACAAATCATCCACTTCAGAATTTCCTCTTTCAAGCCTTTTACTGGTCACGTGCTTTGACTGTAGCAGTTTTATACAAGGGCATGTTTAAAAAGGAACTTATTCTTCTTTAATAAGGTCTCATTAAATTGGTGGTAGGACTCCTGCTTGCCACCAGTGGGCTCTTTGTTTGGTACTGCTAAGTCCGGAATCCATGGTTGGGCTGCATGAGGAGATGAAAATCACTCTACAGACTACTGCTGCAAGCAGCACTAATGGAGGCAGCAGCTAAAATTAATATGATTCATTTTATAGTCGATGGAGAGAAAAAAACTTTTCCACTTTGTGGCAGGAAATTTTAAATCTTGAAAGAAATTGATTATTTGAATGTGGAAATGAATCTTGACTGGCATAAAACACCATACAAGTACAAAAACATGTTGTATTTATTTTATATATTTCTATATGTATTTTATGACAGCTACATCTGAAATGCTTTGGCTTTTTTTCATGCAAACTCTTGGTGGGGAGGGAAGGATGGTGATAGGTGCAGCCTAGAGGTTGAAAGATCTAAAAAATAATGCACTGAAAATTGCAGCTCACTACTCCTGTTCAAAAATATAATAAAAAATAAAATGGATAACCTCTGACACAAAGACTATTCTCCTTGATCATCAAATACTGGCTGCACAAACTGCACCAACAACAGACATAACCCCAGACTTTTGACACTAAACACACACTGCAATTGGTTGCAGGATCAAGTTTTGCTGGATAGAGATGGGAGAAAACAGCTTGGCTCAGAATTGATTGTTCCTGTAACAGACTATTCTCGTGCTAAGTGAAATCCCCATCAGCCCGTTAGAGACACTGTACCTTTGGTGGAGGAAGATTAATGCCCTTAATGCTACATTCACAGCTGCTGCTCAAAGATGAAGCTCAGTTGATTCTCACATGTGGGCTGGAAAAGTCTGTTTTTACAACCAAACACAAAGCCCCAGGAGATAACAGAGCAGAAAAAAATCCCAGGGAAAAATCCCTGTACAGGCATAAAAACAACAACGTGTTGATAAATGAAGCAAATAAATCCCTGTGTCAGATGTTGGTAATTAAAAGGAAATCGGGAAAATCCGTGTGTGGGTATTTTACATTATTTTTGTTGGCAGCACATATGGAAAGGTCATGTTCTTAACCCGAAGAGAGAAAACTGCCTGCACACACCGACTGCGGGGCTACAGTTGTGGTGCATTACACTTATCTACCACACATCTGTTTAATAAAGCCACCATTCCTCCCTCCAGCGAATGCATAATGAGGAGTCCAAGTAGCTTTTAGTCCAAACGATTAAGGAAAAGAACTGTTGTTTGCAGCTGCCTCGCACTTCATCACAACCGGTACGCAAACAAACGCCAAGCAGCAATTAACCATCAGTGCAGCTGCACAGAATGCTTCGGCTAAACTTGATGCTGAAAAGTTTCAATGCAGAACTCATAACACTCAGCTTCTGACGACATGTACTGTATTATGTGTGAAGACATGTAAGTCCTATGTAAGTATGAAACAATTAACACCTCTCAGGGGAACTGTAGTTAAGAATGTGTGTTTAAAGCAGTAGTTCCCAACTATTTGGCTTGTGACCCTATTTCTTGCAGCTGTCACTCAAGATGCCTCAGCTCAGATATCTTTACCTGCTACATTTTATTTTAACTGGCTTTATACACATGAAAGTTGTTTAAGATTGTGTGTCATTTTTATTGTTTTTAAAAAATAATTAGTTGAAAAAATAGTTGTTGTTTTTTTTTACCATTTACTAGACATTAAAGGTGACCCGAGGTTGATTGAACACAGATTTAAAGGAATATGAGGAAATTAAAATTTTACATTTAGCAAAGTTATAAAAAAATGAAAGATTACAATTTGGTGCATCATCAGTAATGTTGACAAAACCCACACAGGAGCCCTGCTGTTCCTAGTTTCTCTTTTAACTGTGTCCCCGTGTTTGTGGGAAAACAATCTCATGGCGCTAAATTTAACAGCAGCAGCAGCAGGCTGATGTGTGTTTCTCATAAATATCTCATTAAGATGTGATTGCGTGTGTGTGTATGTGAGAGAGATAGGGAGAGATGGGGAGAGGGAGAGAGGGAGAGGGAGAGGGAGGGAGAGAGAGAGAGAGAGAGAGAGAAAGAGAGAGAGAGGGAGAGGGAGAGAGAGAGAAAGAGAGAGATTTTCACTGCATGGTTTGAACTCTGGCTGTGAAGGTGAGAAGATCTCTGATTAGCTTCCTACATGTCTGCTGCTGGCATGTTTGAGTAGACACACATGAACCCGGCACAGTTTGAAGCTACAATCACAAGCTCATTTTTCCAAACCAGGTACATCCAGCTTTTGTTTGGGAAGGCGGAACTGAAAAAAAATACTCCAGGGTGCAAGCATAAAGGCAGAATTCCAACTCTGTGAGCAACAAAGAGTGAATAGTAGCTTCAGTCTGTGTTGGACATGCAGAGGCTGCATACTGTAACTGGCATTTATAAGCAGTGACAAGAATGTGATGAATTTTTCAGTATATTCTCACCGATGCAGGAACTTCCATCAAGCATGTAGGAGCCATTGTCATGGAAACCATTCCTGCACTCGCAGTGGTACCAGCCTGGGAGGTTGACACAGCGGGAGTGGTTGTGACACTCGATCAGGCCCTCTGCACACTCATCGATATCTGTGGACACAAACGCACACAGTCGCATCAGTATCACTTCAAATGATTTTTCCCTTCCACCAAAACAAGGCCCAGACTTGGCCTTGGTGGGCTCTTCTTTTTAAACTCTTCTTTGATCTATGTTAGCTACAGCAGTGAATGTTAAACCACACAGAGCAAACTGCAATTACCAGAGCATGGTGGGGTCAGTGGCTGCCCAGATTAGACTGGCAACATCTCTGCAGCCCTTCTGGCACAGTAGGGATCAAAGTCTTTTATAAACCACAGTGTTTGGCAGCAGTGCATTTTCCTTTGTGACTTCTCTACTTCTTATTCTCCCTCACCCTCCTTTTTCTACTTGGCTCGCTTTGTCTCCGGGATGTGGTGTGCATACACATGCTTAGCCCAGAGGTGTTGGGTCTTTGCTCTCTTAAATCTCTCTCATTCATTATGTATGGTGCGAGCCTCACATTTGCACATCTGCAGCTTTTCTTTTTTTTTTTTTAACTTCTGGCTCTAGGACCTGAACTGCACAATCCCATAATAGGTAAAGTGTGACCTTCAGTTTTCCCTTTAATAAAGCTAACACACACACCATAGCACATTTGGAAATGTGCAGAGTGCTCATTAACTGCTATGACTGCATGTTTCGAGAATTGCTGAAAGCCAGAAAGCTTTTGTAGCTGGGTGAGTAGAACATGTTTTTCTTTAAGTGAGGAACTTACGGACACATGCACGCTCACAGTGAACCTCTGGGTGAGCCATTTAGCAGAGTGTGGTTGTTTTGTTGGGGATGTCTGGTGAGCTGCAGGTAATAGGACGTGATGCCCTCTGGAAGGGCTCCGCTGATTAGGGTGTGTAAGAGGAACTAACCCTTCAACTGAAAGGCATTGTGGGATGAATGATGGGACCAAAGAGGTTAACATAATGGCAGCAGAAACATATAGTTACTTGCTCCTCAGTAACTGACCCCAAAACACACGTACAATGTGTTAAGAGACCATTTTTACCGTATTTTTTTCTGAATTTCCTTGCCTTGAAACTTTACAGTCACATTGTTCTCAAGCTGGCATTTCACCAAATGCAGGCACAAGCTTCTCACTGCCAGAGCAGCATATAATTCCAGGAAACATATTAAGAAATTTTCCTAAGTTTAGTCACAGCTAATTTAAGATGGCTTCAGTTGAGCAGATCAGAGGGACAGTTGTACTGAGGAGAGATACTGAATATATCTGACAAAGGATGTTGGAGATGGAATTGCATGGAAAGAGGAGAAGAGGAAGGAGATTTGCAGATGTCATAAAAGAGGACATGGTAATAAAAGAAAAGAATGATGATAAACAATTAAAACTACATATTTGCTTATGTCAATGCCAAAAATTGTTTGAATCCTGTGTCCACTTTTGTACCATGAAAAAAGTTCAAATGCTTTAAAACCCTGTCAGAACCTTCACTCTCCTCTGGTATAAAACTCCTTGTAGCAGCTTAACATTGATATTTGGATTTAACTATTGCAGAAATTAACACTCATGAAAAAATAACATGCTATGTTTTTATCTACTCATATCTACTAATGCAGTTTAAATTTTTTTGACAGTCAATTACATCCAGGGCAAGCAGCCATTAACTGAATGTCAAAATAATCATCTATCATTTGTCAAAACACATAAATGCAAAGCTCCTGGGTCTCTGTGTCAACAGTGAGGTGGAACACTGTCCTTGCTAATCCCACAGCATAAGACGGCAGCCACCAGTCACTGTGGCTTCACAGTGGAAGTGCACAGCTGCGAGTCGCTTAGAAATACACCACAGCGACTCCACATATCATTTTATATAGCTCACAGTCTAATTAATGAACCTGCAGCGCACCGTATGTTTGCTGCAAATCTCACCGTCCCTGTAACCATTTAAATGATCTGTCACGGCTGCAAATAAAATAAACTGTTTAGTAGAAGTTAAAACTGTGGAACCAGCATTTTTTTAAACAGGAAGAGACTATTCATTATTTTTATGTTCGCTTTTCTCACTTCCTTTTGTTAGTACATCTTATAGGACTTTATACATCTTATAGGACGCCTTATTTACTATGAGGAGGATTACACAAATACAGATTCTCCTTCTGCATGAAGAGATAGGCCAGAATAAAATTCTTAGCTAGATTGAGCTGGGATTAGATAAAGACCATCAAGTAGGAGTGAAGAAGCAGATGTGGTACCCAGGGACAAAGGTGCAAAAACTAAATAGGACAGCAGTGAGTGAAATGACAACAAATCAAAGACGAGGACCCAAGTCACAGCTGGGCGAAGAATACCGTAAAATTAGAGAAACAAAAAAATGTTTTCACATTATCTGCTGTATACCATTTTGCGATAAGTCCCCCCCCCCCGACCCCCCCAATTTAAAACCCTGTTTTGGTGACAAAATTTGTTTTGTTTTTGCATCTTTAAAGACATTTGCAAAGATAAAAGAAATACATTCCAGAGACTAAGTCACCAGCAACAGAGCAGGGATTCACTGCAATTTCTCTTTTTTTTTGTCACGCTAATTTAAACGGTTGTGATACAGCAGCATGGTTTTCCCCTGGGATCAATTACTTCTTAACATATGTTTACATGCTGAGAATAGATGGAGGAAGTGAAAAGGGTTCATTCACTGATGAGATTGGATGGTTTTCAACTTTCAACTCCAAGTCTATTAGGTATTTAAAATAGCTCCTTGACAAACGTTTGGCCTGATGGTGGCACCAGAGGTCAGCACCGCATCATTAAAGTGTCCATTTCAATGCTTCTGTGTCCACTCTAATATGAGCTGAAGTGTCTGGTGTCAACACCACAGTTCAGCTCATATTTAAAGACTATTAGTCAATATTTGCAATCTGAGAGCTGTTCACTGTTCACCGCTGCGATTGTTGCACGAGAAGCAGCTGGTTTCACAAGGCCTGTGATCCTTTTATTGTCATTTAGAAAGTCATCCATCAAACACCTAGTAAAGACTTTTTATTTAGACACATTAAGGTTCATTTTATTCACATACTGTCAATAATTTCTGCTGCTGAACAGTTATATGAAGCCACTCATTAACAAGTGTATGTTTGTGTGTTTGTGTGTGTGTGGGTGTGTGTGTTGGCAAGCAGTTATTTGCTTTCTCTCTCTGTCAGTGGCAGTGAAGTGGATAGGTGACCTTCTGGTGGCATGAAGTACAATCTGATGAAGTGCACAAACACACACACATATACCCACACACACATATACACACACAGACACACTCCATCAATCTTTGTTAGAGCCACAGGAAGGAAAGCAGCCAGACAGCATTTCACAGCTGCCTGTGTTTCCTTGAATTACAATGCAAACAGGAGCACAAAGTACTTTTTTGCTTCACTTCAGTTCTATCTTTCAGAGTGCATCAGGGTGTGAGGACACAGTGACAGCCCAGACCTGCAGAGGGCTAAATACAGTTATCAAAATACGTCTTTAAGCTCAGTGAAAACTCCTCCGGACTGTTGGAGTTGACATAATTACAGTATTCTGTGGGGCACATGCAGAAACTTGGTTTTTGATATGAAAAATACCCACATAGGTGCATTGTTACTTGACAAATTAAAAACAAGAAAGATGCAATAAATTAAATTAAAGGAGCATTCCCAGTGAAAATGAAACACAGTCAAGCTCTAACTAAGAGGTGCAATGCCACACCTGCAGACTGATAGTGTTCTATTAATTTCTCCTTGTGTTTAGTTGTTTAATTTTCTAAATATTAATTTCACCTAACTGTGAAACACTAACATGATAAGGTTTCTTGCTGTTTTTGAAAATTGGTTACTTATTCTTCACAGCGAGTGAACAACAGGGGTCATTTTAGGAGGAACTGTTCAGCCTCTGCTTTTTTAAAGTCTGTTACAACAACAACAACAACAACAACAACAACAACAATAATAATAATAATAATCATAATCATCATCATCATCATCATCATCATCCCAGAGTGGACCTTTAGGGGCAACGTGGTCAAATATAAACAGACAATTGTGAATAAAGGATCAACCAGTGTCTCTGATTGACTCTAAATGTAGGTGTTCTCAGTCTCTGCACGTCACAGAGGAGGTAAAGGGCAGGTGGAACGGAAACGACAAATTTATTGTACGTACAAGACATCCAGTCCAAGTTGGGAATATAAGTTAAATTTAGGACCTGCACCACTTCCAGCAGATGCCTATGGCAAGCCTTGAGGGTAAAACTCCATCATCTTGACAGAAGAAGCAAATGGAACTATTTTATTTCCGTGACTCTGTAAGAGCATGGTGTGTACAGATCACAGCATGTAGACTGTTTACGTACATTAGTAAGTAAATAAAGATATTAATGTTACTCCTTTGAACATTTTCAAGGAGGAGTGCAATCCCTTATCCTGTCTTTAGGTATTTTATAAAGACAAAGACCTTTGGGCAGTTTGACCTCACGTGTCTGCTTACATTTGACGTCTATATTCACACAACTGACCAAATGCACCAAAGCAGGGCTTCAGAGAGAGAGAAATGAGTCATTTCCTCTGCCTAACAGGCAGCTAGGACTGACAGCTGTAGATTTTGTGACACCTACGTGGCTGCGGCCGTGTGCAGAACTACCGTACTGTACATGCAGCCCTGAAAGGAAACTATGGCAACCTGCTGTCACTAGATGACCTGTGATTGTTGCACTCTGAGAAAACAGGTTGATCAATTCTGTGAAATCAGACCGTGGAGAACAGACCGAGAAGAGAAAAGAAAAAAACCCAAAATGATTGAAAAAGAGAGAATAAAAAAAAGACAGGGAAAAAATGAGTGAAGCTGTAAAAGGGATGGCAGAGAGAAAATTACAGGTAAAGAAAAAGTGATTGTGGGTCTAAGTGAGAGAGGAAGCGGGAGATAAAGGAGAGAAAACGACAAAGAAGGAGGTAGGAAAATAGGGATGTGAGGCGATGGGTGGAGGAGGTGTGGAGAGAAGCATTAGCTGTCCTTTTCTACAGCTCTCCTGGGATTCTCTATTGCTGCAGTGTCCAATTTAAGGTTTAGCTTTAGAGTTTGTGCGTGTGGGTGTGTGAGTGGCAGAGATAAAAAGCGAAACAAAGAGCGTCAGGATTGACCAGGTGACCCTTTGTCTGATGTCATTACTGAGACTCTTGGGAGAGAAAAAACAACATGCAGCTCCATTTGAGTGTTAATTGGCTGGAACATCTGAATATGCTGGACATGTAAGGAGTCCAGCAGGGTTCCCAGGGCCTTACCTGTCTCACAGCGGCGTCCTGTGAATCCCGAAGGACAGACGCACGTGTTGGGAGACACACAGGTCCCTCCACTCCGACATCCCTCTTCACAAAAGGCTGAAAGAAAAAAAGCAAACAGAAGAGTTGGCTTTGTCTTCCTGTAGTAAACGCAGCAGCAGCAGCACAAATGAGTTGTTAAATTTCTGCAGTTTAAGGTTATTACAGAGTGTGAAGTAGTTCCCTTGACTGTTAATAAAAACAATATAATTGCTCTGTCAGAGACTTGACTCTTTTTTGTCATTCACATGGAATTTTATACAGTTTTATTAGTTTTTATTTAAAATACAAATGCATGCCTTTGTCAGCGCGACCTGCCACAGGCCTATTATAAAAATGAATGACAACCTGAGCATCCGGATGAAACGGCTGCACTTTTATCACCTAACACCACCTCACACCCAGCCTCTACTGAAATCTGTTTCCTTTAGAATGAATTTTGCTTGAGTGAACGTGTCTGTTGTGAAATCAGTCTCCGCAGTCATCCTGAGGACGGCTTCCTCCATGTGGCTGAAAGAGGATCTGACTGATGGATGTAAACAGTCTGAGCAGATGAAACTGCCTGATGTGGCAACAGTGCTGCCTTTTTGAAGGTAGCATTAATAAATCTTTTATTTGTGCTATGAAAGAGAAGAGAGCGAGAGAGAGACAGAGAGAGAAATGGGTTTACAGCTTTATTTCAGACAGACAGTCATTTGAAAAAAAAAATGTAAACACCACTATATGATTATCTGTTCTGTTGTGTCCTGAAGAACCCGCTGTTGCTTTCAAGGACCACTTTAGAAACAAATATTAGTTACATTTTACATTCAAAACATATTTTCCTACCATAGTATAAATGGTGCATACATCACACACATTTTGCTTGCAGCTTGTCAACTTTGCAGCTTGAGCAAGTGAGTTTTGGTGCAGGTGGACTACGACTACTACTTCTACTACTACTACTACTTCTACTACTACTACTTCTACTACTACTACTACTACTACTACTCCTGGGACTGCTATTTTCAAATGATCTGTGCACACAGCAAGTGTCTGGCAAACTGGCTCAGACTGAAAATCTGCACCTCCGAAACTGTAGTTCATGGATAATTTATTCGTAATAAAACCATTGGCCTATCAGGAAAATCCTTACTGTTAAATGAAGTACTACCACAACTGGCACTTTATTTAAATTCTGAAACCACACACAATGTTGTTAGGTTGATCTATTGCATTATTGCCCAGTCCAGTCTCTGCAGGGCTGCCTGTAAAATTAGTTCTGGCCCTGATTTCTACTTTTCTTTTAGACCATTTAGAGCAAGAACTGCAGTGTTCTGAGCCTGTGATTTATTCACTCCAGTATTTCACCAATGCTTCATTATTTTGGCAACAAAAATATATTTGCAGAGGCAGCTCATGCACCACAGTTTGAGAACCACCAGTCCAAGTCACTAGAAAGCAAAACAAAAAAACATGATTGCTTAGAGTGTAAGGTGGAGGCTGAAGCATAGCAAAAGCCAGCTCATACAGATGGACAATTATACAATTACAATTTATACCTGTCTATTCTGTCACAAATGGAAGGTAACATTGCATATACAGTCTATTGGTCTAAATAAAGACTTTGTCTATTCAGTCGGTCCTCAGCTTACAACATCCTTGCCAAGAAATTTGCACAAAAATGAGTTGTGGAGGGGACGAATACGTTGTCACACAGTGCTATATGTGGAAGACGGCTTTGTTCACATTCACTGGGTGTACGCCCTACATTGGATTGTGCTAAGTTTACTTTCTTTTGTTTGTATGTTATGGATTCTGATCTTATCAGTGTACCAGCGTAGGTGAGTGACATAGGAACTTATGTACAGTATGTACTCACAGCATATGAACAGCACTCTGATGTAAGTCGAGGACCTCCTGTATTTTGAAAGTCAACAGAGTTACCATAAGGATGGACACTCGTTGTCAAACACTTTCAAATCGTCATGAATGTCATTTGCCGGAAGTTTTTTTTTTTATCTGATGTGCAGCTGTCTGACAGTTGAGTGTGAGGAATAGCATGTAGGCAAGCATGCATGTGCAACTGCCTGACTGCTTTTGAATGGAGAAGGCTGGCAGAACAAATTCCTGTCATTTGTTCTGCGAGCACAGGTGGTGTGATGCATCACGATACCTGAGAACAACAAAGAACATGGGGCAGGTTGACTGGAGCTGACAGAGAAAGTAGGAGGAAAGAGTAGTTATAGGCTTTAGTATTCAACTGGGCTAAAAAAAAATCTATTTATAGTCACATGCACTAGATGTGTGTCTAAAATATATGGATATGGCTGTAGAATCTGTGGGTGATGTATGTGTGCTGGCTTTTCTGCCTTTGCTTTATGACTCCAGAGAAATATCATTATCAATAAATTATAACGCTGGCATTTGAAAAAAATTAAAATCCATCAAATTGAAGTCACATGCATTAGTGTAATAAATAAGCAGAGTCCAACACCAGAAGCCATTAGCGCGATAATTTGACTAGTTCCACTATTTAAGAAGTTCTATCAGGCCCTCATTAGGAGCCTGATTGCCTCTGTACTAATAAAGCTCACATTTAAGAATTAATTGCACTTATATTGACTCAATCCATCTCCAGCTCTCATTATCATTTTACCATCATCAGCATAATGCTGCCTGTTTGTCAAACTAACGACTTCTAAAGATGAGGGGGGTTCAAAGGAAGTGAGTCTGGAGGAGATTTTTCAAGACTCCCATTTTCTTTTTCTGCTGACAACAATTTACTTAGAAACCCAACAGCCCATCATTTTCAGTTTTACATAGCAAATAAATATCACATATTTCTATGTGAAACTGGTAAAACTATGTGGGAAAGAGAAATATTCCAAGAGTAATTTGTGGCTTCTCAGAGAAGACTGGAATGTTCAATTTACTATTATTATTATTATTACTATCTAGTAGTGGACTACCAGTAGTGTTGCAATAGTTCTTATTATACTTTTTGCAGCGGTATTGTCTACCAGTAGTGTTGCAATAGTTCTTATACTTTTTGCAGCGGTATTGGCTGCAGGGATTTGGCACACAGCTGGACTTGAACTTGTGACCTCCTGGTCCGTCCTCTAATGAGCAGATTTACACATATTTACCATTTGTGATTTTAAATGTGTCAATTTTCTTTTATTTCTCTTGTACTGAACCCATTTTGGCTAAATATTTCCTAAATATAGCCATGAAAACAAATTTGTCTTTGATATGATTAATTGATTAGTAGTGTTTTTTATTATTTTAGTCATAGCCATGCTAACATTTTTTTTTCATTAGCTTATGTGTGCAGAACACTTCATTTCCCCCCACCAGCACACAATCCATATAATTGTCTGCTATTGTTATGTGCAGCCCATGCTCCAGTCTACCTGGGTGTATGTGTAGCTACAAACATATTTCCTCAGAACTGAGACGACTGGTCCTCCCTCCATATTAAATCACTTAGACCCCCTGCTTCGTTCTACTTCTCATATTTATTCTCTTACTCTCCATTTTACTTAACATCTTGCTGACTAGTGGCTTCTTGCAACATTCTCACATCCATAGATTTGCTATTTAGGTTTCCCATTACAGTCCAAGATTGCTTTCCAGTGGGTGGTAAGAGTGGCATTTTGTGCCACGGCTAACAGTCACATTTACAGTTATCATGTGTTCAAGGAGCCACATGGTTATTATCAGTAGTGTCTTAGAGAAAGATGACAGATATTCAACAAATTTAAGTAGAAAAGAGAGAATGTGTAGAATTGAAAAAAAAAAAGAATGCAGGCGCTGAGGGATAAATGTCTGTGAAAAACAACCCTGTGAATAATGAGAATGTAATGAACTGTTAGATTTGTCAAACACAAATGGGTATTTAAACAGATGAATACCCAGAGAATTACCATTCAACACAGACAATTTGGGCCATTTTGTACATTTACTGAATAGGTCATTTTTGAAAACACTTAAGGAAAAGTCATAGAATCACCAATACGTCTTTTCAGAAAACTGAAAAAAAAAATATTGATGCTGAAATAATAATTTCCACACAGCCTAACACTGAGTGTTCTATATTGTACATTTTACAATATGGTTGTACAAAACAAACCCTCCAAGAAATATGAAACACAATGTGCCTGCATATTGCACAGATAATGCAGTGAAAGTAAGACGTGGTTAAAAAAAACCCCCACACAACAGAGACTCATGGAGCATCAGTGATTGCAGGAGAACACACAGGTAGGTACTTAATGACTGTCTTCTCTTTATACCACCTCCAGTGTCTGTGAAATGTCTGCATATCTCCCCTGCTAATAAACGTACAGCAGCCGGCTTGCACTGAGAGTTACAGGACCATTGTTAGCTCACACAAAAGAACTAAAAAAATCAGATACTCAGTGAGGACAGACCAGAAACCTGATTTACTCATACAAATCACTCTCACTTGTAAAACATCAAGCAATTCACCCCAGGCTGCTCCCTCTGTTCGGCATTTACTCAACATCACAGATAATGACTGCACTTACACCACAATAAGGACTCCTGCCAGGTGGCTGCCGTGGATTAAAAATGCATTAAGCATGATTTTTACTGCCATAATGTATCTGTGGAAGAGTTGAAAGGCTGGTTGATCAATACTGCTGACACGACAATTAATTCCACAAGGTACTCTGGGAGATTTCTAGCCCTGGAACGCAGCTCCACATATTTCAAACTACTCAAGAATGAAAGGAGGGAGGGGAAGGAGTGAGTGGGTGAACAAGCAGGAGACATAAAACAGTCGGAGGGATGATTATGCCAATACACAGCAAGACCTTCATCATTTCCCCTTACAATGTTTTTCACTTGATGGCTCGGAGCTTTTTCATAAGCTCCGTTGGAAGGTAAAATGGCGTCTAAACACAATCAATAAGAGCAGCGACATTTAATTAAATATTCTTACTTAAGCTAATGGGGAAACTAATAGTTATAATATAAAGGGTCTACTGCTTTGAACAGGATAGAAATTCTGTGTGTGGTCCAGCTCTGGGTGGAGGGGAGTAGACTTTATTTGTTGGCTGCCTCTCTCCCATCATGCAACCACTGGAGGTCACATAACAATAAAGCAGAACTATAAGCTGTAAAGCTGTAATAAGTTGCTCGGACAGCTGCACTCGGAGGGTTTTGGGCCTGTTGTGATGGTGACCATCATTCACTTTTCCTACGTCTATAGTGTGTGCAGAAAGACAGCTTGAAATGTTGCTTCCATTAGCAGGTGGCAGCTGAAGCGGGGGCCGACACTGAGGTGCCTGTCTAATATTAATTATACCAGACAGGGTGAGAAGACAACAGCAGGAAACCTTCAACCATCACCAACATCTTGTTGAATAAAATACTGTTGGTAATGTTTCAATCAACCACAGAGAAAACCCCTCCCACGGAGAGAAAAGGATATTCCATTTTAAAAGTTGCCATTTGGAACGCAAACCAACACAACGCGTTCAGACTCTTTTGATGTTTTTATGTCCTAGATCAGTGGTGCTCAAACTTTTTATACTCTGTACCACCTGAGAAAACATTGAGCTCTCTGACTACCACCATGATGACCAACATTAGAATATAGCAGCAGAGGCCTTCCCTGTTAGCTCCACCACAGGAGAGATGTTTAGAAATGTTTGTAAAGATGTTTAAATGGTGTGCATGGTATGTTTCAGATTTATTCAGTTGAAAATGTAAATGTGAAAATATGAATTTTCTCTGCGTACCACTAGAGAGCGCTGGCGTACCACCTGTGGTACGTGTACCACAGTTTGAGAACCACTGTCCTAGATTATGGTGTTACCACTCTGTTAGCGTAGGTGAGTGACGTAGGTACTACGTAGGTACTACGCTGACGTAAGTCGAGGACCGCCTGTACTTTGGTCTTAAAACATTTAAGCAATTTAATACTACTTCAAACAATCCCAATACTTTAAATCAAATCTTGTAACCCAAACAACTTGAATGAAGGACTTTCCTGTGTTTGTTTTCTGAGGTAAAACATTCTGAATAATATCTGCATACAGACCAAATGAAGCACCTCATTGTTTATTTATCAGAACAATCTAATTGTTTCATTAAATAGCAGGTCACGGCTGCATCACAGGGATTTGATCTCCTTTCATCTGTTAAGGAGTTTGTGGCTGCTAGTCCCGTCAACGTAGTGTTGGGGTGGGGTGATGCCCTTGGCAGCTAATGTGAGGAGCTTTCATAACAGAGTGCAGAGCAGGATGAGTGATTCCAGCTCTAAATCCATTAAGGAGACACAAACAGGTGAGCAGCTGACAGCACTGTTTTCTCCAACCTCTGCCTTTTTGCTGATAAGACCAGCTTTACTCCTGAGAGATGAGAACCGCTGCTGGAATTACCCATGACCCACACATGCAGGTGGAGGAGGAATCTGCAATTCATTGTGCCCCGATGAAAATCATACGGGGCAAGAGGCGTTTTATCTGAACAGATGCCATGTGTTCTTACCATCGGTATCACAAAACAAACATATTATCATATTTCAGATTTGTGCCACGCTCATCTAACAGCGGAGATAAGAGGAACAAAAGGGCAACAGCGAGAACAAACACTGCCTTTATCTGCAGATTCCACCAAAAAACACTGTCTGTTTCTTTAGCTTCTAGTTTCCAGTGGTTTTTCAGGGAGCAGGCATGACAAGAGTCTGTTGACCTCTTTGCCCTAGGCTTAAAATCCAACCTCAAATTCAGCAAATATTTTTTGATAATAATCAATTTATCTAAAGACAAAATCATTAGCAAGATGTTAGTTTAACCTGAGGGCGTTTGTATAAAACAAAGGATTTTTAATGTATATGTGCGGAAAGCTACATTTTTTCTAATAAGTTTAATTTTTTTAGACAATCAAATTAAACAGGTGACGGTGAAGAAATTTGACTTGTTGGTTAGTTAAAGTTAAGCTCTTAACCTCAAGCTCTTAATTTTTTTTTCATATGTTTTTGATAAATCTAATGCTCACAAATCAGGACTATATGTACAAAGAGTAAAGTTACTACAGTATGTTCGTTTGTGTGTGTATGTGTGTGTGTGTAGCCTGCGGGCTGCCATAAATCAGACAGGACTACACACCTAAAGTGAAGTGTTTAGGAGTCCACAAGCCGTGGGCTTCGTGTTTTTAGTTATCAAATAAAACTCCATGTGGACCGTGTTCACGATGTTAAGGTACGTTGAAGATTATATAAAGTGCAATAGATAAATAAAAAATAACACATTTAGTTTTTTGTTTCTCTTAGACTATTGGGTTCAGAAAGAAAGAAATAATAGGATTTTAAATATGTGGGAAGGATAACCTTTCCATTCCAAGTTATGGCAAATAATAACAAGAAAAAAACAATCAAATTGAATTTAGAATAAAAATAGATGTAGAGCATGAAACTTAAACAATGATTGAATCAGGAAACATACTCAGTAACAAGGGAAATAAATAAGACACCAAATGTATAAGGCAGCTTGTGCAGGTGAACTAGCATATGAAATAATTTGTTTAAACCAAAACTGCAACAACTTCTTAATTTTGTGTTTATAAATAGGACAGAACAGAAAGGTTTTTTTCTTTAGAAAAATCCAGAGTAATATTCCACAGAGGTACTTTTTAACCTCTGTGGAAACGAAGACAGTTACAGATTATACGTTCCCTCAAGACATTGGTCTAAGGACTGGTGATTAAACCAACATGAAAGCGCTTTAATTGGCAGTAAGTCTAATGGCCACTAAGCACAAGCTTTCAGCCATGTTTAATCAAACAAAAAACCTGCAAAGATTTCACAGTCATATTATTTCTTTTTAAAAGCTTATTCCATGTAAATTTGTTTTTCTGCTCTCGATACATTTATTAAACTAAACACAAGGTAAAAAAAAAACATCAACTATAAAACGTACTACAGCGTTATGAACACAAGCACGGCTTGATCGTCGCTCCGTGAAAACACAGCAGTGATAAGAACTCAAGAGCAGTATTTTAGGTCAGGATCCCCAATCACCGGTCCCATGAACATTACTGGGCTGTGGTTTTTTTGGTACTGGGCCGCAGCGATTTATAGCAGATCCAGTGGTTTTTTTCCACTTTCTTTATTAAAAGATATTCTTTTGTCGTACTGAACATAAAAAAAAAAAAAAAAAAAACGGCAAACAAATCCCTCTGACCACACATGCTGTCCACAAGGAGTTAAACTGGCCAGAACTAACAGAGCTGTATATTTCTTTCTGAATGGTGTAAATGTCACATCTGAGTTTCTTTTGTTGTCATTAAAAAACAAATTGTTCTGATTGTGGTGTCATGACAAGTCTTTGGAAGCAGCCCTGCTCATGATTGCTTATTATTAGACATGAAAATAGTCAATACCCCAGTGCTGCATCTGTCTGATAACCAATTCAGGGTTCTGATTAGAAGAACAGTATGTGTTTTTTTTCTTCGTCTGCTGGAGAAAAATCACAACACATGAGTGACAACTAATTTTTTTTTCTTCTTTTGATGCAAAGAAACCACATTTTAAGGCCTGGGACAAGAGGCAAAACTCTAATAGAGACCAATAGAGAGTGAAATTATTTCTTTTTAGGCACATTTAATCATAGTTTCACTGGCTCCAGTTTTTAACTGTTTAAAAGTTGTACAACACTCCAGCCTCCAGCAGGGAGCAACACGGCAGAAAATGTTTTTCTTCTATCAAAACAGGAATGAAGGGCTGCGATAATTATGTAAACAGAGACGCAAGTGTCTCAGTCTTGTAGGAGAAATGGAAGCTGAATGGAACACCTCCCTCACTCATTTGCCTTTCCCTCCTTGCAGTGTTCCCCCTCTTCTCCTCTCTGAATGCATTAGTCTAGATTTCACTGCCGGCTGATGGTCGTCTGTGACATGGTTCTACTCTGATTAACTCTGATAAGAAAAGAGAAAACGCTCAAGTCAATGCCTTTGTTCATAATTGTGAAGTTAAGACCAGAAACTGAAATCCTCTCTTGTCTTTGACACACCAGTCTTTGTGAACAGGACAAGATTAGTCACTGGTTCTGCTTCTGACAAAAGCTCTGCAATAGACTGCTGATAATGAGGCTGGGGCCCAGAGAAATACTCATCTATAATCTTGGGCTGAACACTGATTGGACGATTGTGATCTGTTCATTGTGTCTGAAAGAAATCACCATGCTTGTATCTTTTTATTTATTTATTTTTTGTAAACAAATGCAAAGAGTCCCTCATTTTTTATTTATTTTTTGTAAACAAATGCAATGCATTTATTTGGGGTTCCACTATCAGTGTTTCAACTTGGCAACTGATATGGAGGAAATTCATGTGTGGACCTACAAAAATATTTCATTTTTCACCCCTTCTGTCGTACTTGTAAAACAGAATAGGTAAAAAATGAAAAATCCTTTTTTTAAAAATTATTTTGTATAAATTTAAGGTTGTGTACATGGTTATCAGGAGCCTGTTCTTGTTTACTGTGTTCATCTGAATATGAATTTAGGAATTACACCCCCCACCGTCTGTATCCCCCAGAAGCAGTGATCAATATTGTGATTTGAACCAATCAATTGTTTGTGAACAGATGTGGACTCCACAACAGCAGCACATTTTTCATATATTGACTTTTTGCATGTAAACAAACCTGTGCTGCACCTGAAAGCCACCAAAGCTACACGGCCCTGCCGCCCCAACCCTATAGGCAGTAATTACTATCCTGTAATGAATTTTCATTGTAGGCTGTAATTACCATTCAGTCTGTGATAAAGCACACGAGGCCCAGGCACGGCAGACTGACTGTCTGTAGTGAATGTGTCTGGCCGTGTTGAGCTCCCGAGAGAACACTGAGGCAAAGTTCCAGGCAGAGTGGGAAGGGACGTCTCACTGAGAGACACCCTGAAGACACATTACTCATTTGTTACAGGAGCCTATCAGGGGAAATCACAGAAGTTCACCCATGCAGTATTTTCTATGGTGTCCAACAAACAGCTAGTGAGCAAGGGGTATCGTGATGTATTTTTACAACGGATAAGACTCAGCCCTTACACTCTAGCCCCCACAATGAAGAATGTATATATATATGACTGAAAAGTTGCAGTGTTGCTGTTGTTATAAACTGTTGTTGGTAAATACTGATTCACTGGTTTTTGTAATTTGAGTTTTTTTATCCCATTAATACTGCAGTGGAACAACAAAACCATTTACTTTCACCCAATGATTTGAAAGGAACGTTATGCAGGCAGAGCAGGCAAGAACACACAGAACACAGATATAGGTTTAAATGGTAGTCTGAATGCTACAGTTACATTTTTATCGGTTCTTCAGTCACAGTCACAGTTGCACAGTGCAGAGCTGTTCTCACTTCTCTCACTGTTCTCTACCATAAGGCACAACAAGAGATTGGGATTGAGAACTGGTTCTTGTAGAGAACCTGCTCCCAGTGGTCTGATTCCTGGGAACTGTTAGTCTGGTCACTTGACAATTCCACAGAACATGACTGATTGATTGGTGTCGCATTTCACATCATATGTATAATCCTTGATTTAGAGAACTGCCAAAAAGACATAACTGTGTGGTCATTTCCAAGACATCCAGAGCTTTGACCACAAAAAAAAAGACACAAACACAATGTAATTAATTTACAATCAATGCAGTGTCTTTCATATGCAGCAAAGCCATCACAGTGTTCTCTGTCATTAGGTCCTTTTCAGTGTTACTGTGGCATTCATCAACCTGCTTTCAATATAGAATATGAACAATGTCCACCAGGACAGGATGAGGATGAGTTTACAGATGATTCTGATAAATCAGTCAGGCGGATCCACCAATAGATTCTGATTCAGATACTTTTTAGATATGTCTGCAAAACACTGAAGATTGAGTGTCATATTCTGAGAATTGCTGTTTTTTTTTTTCAAAACATCTGTTTTCATAACTTTCAGACACAACCTAATTTAAAGTGTAGAATTGCAGGTGTTATGATTTTAACATTTGAATTCCTATAAAGAACATGTTGTGTTTTTATGTACTTTTAAATAAAATACCAAATGTTAATGCATAATGTACATTAAAGAATTATTGCAGATATTATTTGTACTAGATTTAATATCCAAATTGAAAAAGTATCAACAAAAGAATAAAAAGGAATCAAATTTATAGGTGATCTGGACAAAAAAACATGAATTGGTTAATATGCATCAATTTCCATTTTTAGAGACAACAGTCTGGTCTGCTCAACACAGCTTCAAAACTACACCCTGCTTCAGTAAAAACAAACTTGTCTTTATCTCGTGTCTTACTAATAGCTGCTTTGGTTAGTGGTATTGGAGAAAAGCTGGAGGGCAACGAAGACGCCCATCAACCGTGCAGCTTTTATTACATCAGGTTTATGGCAGGATTTCACATTGTAAACCAAATTTAGCTGCATGTGCTACAGACTTGGGGCCTGAGGCAAGCTAAACAGACTTTCTTTGTCTTATTAGCAACAACAGTCTGAGGAGTCGAGGTTCCATTTTAACTGAGCAGGATGTGGTGTTGTATGAGGGAACCAAATGGGTGTCAGAGGTCGATTAGCTAAGATTGTCACCATCAGAGTATAATGAGATCTCGGGGGGGGGGGGGGGGGTAAGAGAGGTGACGATCCCTCAAACTGAAGTGCATCAACACGTAATACAAACAGACTGAAGGGAGTTCAAATGTAGACAGTTTAACGACATCATCAAAGCTGTCGGTGAAGAGAGGTGACACTGACGTGGATGATGGTGGTGGGTTAATCATATATTAGCTCAACATAGTCACCCTGTAGTAAAAGTTTTACTCTTTTGATGTTCTTGCCTGAACCCAAATCAAAGACTTAGTCGTTCTTGACTGAACAAATCAGAACTATGACTCAAATTAATGAATTTATGAAAGCAAAGTTTACTTTATATGTAGTCTTCTAACTAAACCCTGCCATTAGAATTGGGTTTTGTTAACAAGAGGCCTCTTGTGTGCAGTATATTTAATACATTGAAGTATGATTAACACCACTGAATGACCAACATTTATGCAAAGCACAAACCTGAACAGTAAGGAATGGATTCCTAACAGTTGAATCAACAAGGATCTAATCGCCCAGGTATTATTATTGTCTGTTGTTTACAGCCTCCTTCCTTCATCTTTTATTCAACAGCTCAAGTCCCACTTTTCTCATTATCTTCACCTTCACCATGTAGCATGCCCTCCATACATGCACTCAGTGTGTTTAACGTGCTTTCCTCTAAACAGTTCAATCAATTAGGACAGTATTAACTGACACCACTGCCGAACAAAACATGACCAACTGACATGGAAAACATGAGCTAAAGGGTCGGTGTGTCTACAGAGTTTCAACTTGACCTTTGTTTAATTCCTGTGAGAGTATGAATAAAACTAAACTCACATACTTTACTGTGTAAGCACGCGGTCTCCCACCCTCCTCACTCATCTGGTCAAGACTCACACCATCACCACACCAGTCAGAGGATTTCCCCTGATATAACTTTTTTTTTTCTTTCACGATTATTGAAATAGAGCTTAAGTAGTTTGGAAAATTTAAGGATAATTAAACTTAATGGTTCTCTCATCACTTGGCCAGCAGCCAAGCATAAGGACATAGTAAAAAACTAATATGAATGGGCTCCATTAAGCCTCATGTACACAAAATTAAAGTAATTTTAAATACATTTCTGTTAGCCTTATCTGTCTATGTCTGTCTTTCTGTTTATCTATCTATCTGTCTATCTATCTATCTATCCATCCATCCATCCATCCATCCATCCATCTCTTTATCTGTGAATGTGCTGGTGTCTATAAGGCAGAACTAAACTGTGCAGTGACCTGTGGTTTGTAACATTATAAATATGTAAATGGTAATTTAAGTTTCTATTATATATTGGATAATATGTGTAAATATATATTTAGCTTTACTGACAAAGAAAGGACTTTAAACCTTATACTAGTTATGGAGTGAATTAAACCTGCTGCTAAGTAGACATTGTCCTCTAGAGGTTTGTAGTTAATAAAAGGCCAAGACTGACCAAATGAGTACTTAATCCCTTTTTTTGGTCATCACCCTGCCAAGCCTGAGCCACTGTCCTGAAACAGCACTAAGGCCTATTGTTGACTGCTCTGTTTCATCTGCTGTGAACCTGCAGAGACAGTCCCACTGCAGAAAAACCCTTCTGTGAAAATACACTGTTAAATATAGTTCAAATAATGTATGGCTGAGTGGACACAGGAATGTAGTATAACAACTGAAAGGGCTGCATACACTGTATACACAAACAGGTGAGAAGGAAGAAAGAAAGGTGAGAAGGAAGAAAGAAAGAGAGAGAGAGAGAGAGAGAGAGAGAGAGAGACAGAGAGAGAAATGTCAACGTTTTGTTTGTTTCACTCACATTAAAGACCATTCAAGGTCAAAGAACAATAATCCTCCAACAGAACTTGCTGAGATTTGTTCTGTATAAATTACAACCCAAATCCTGAGTCATCCATAGGCTTGTCAGGCAAAACTGTGTGTTGCTGTGTGAAATATAATTCTGGTGTAATACAGCAGTTTTCACTTACCCTTCTGTAGAAGACTGACAGTGGTGGTGTCCACATGTGTTAGTAAAAGTGACAATATTTTTATGCTGTGACACAAATAGAGGCTTAGTCCTGGCCGAAGGCTCTTACTAACTAAATATTTGCAGATACTGTGACATGGCTGCTGACGACAAGTGTCAGTTCAAAGCTTATTTAACGCTACAGTTGTGGTTTAGGCAAATTGGGTGGAACTTAAAAGTAAACTGTCTAACACGTAGTTTCACAGAAACACAACATGCAGACTGTACATGCAGATGATGCGGGTAAAAACTCTTCAGGATTTAGGATTAGAAGAAATGTAGTTGAGCGGTTCCAATACTTACCATACTAAAATATGGAACTGTGCTTCTCATTTTCTGACTGATCACTGCTACTTTGATCAGTCTTCTTTTTAAACATAATTAAAATATACACAAGTAATGTGTACTATATGATTAATTATATTCTTTATACTGTATGTAATGTCTGCCTCAAGTAATTTACAGCTCATGACTTGGCAGTTTATTGTGTTCATATATTTTTACATATATGCCAAATAAATGTAAAGTCATAGAATGACGGTAATCAAAATCTTGTACTGCAATTAATTCCAGAAAACAGAAGTAGATTTGTTGAGAACGACAGCTTTAAAATACTTGGTACTTTTTAGTGATAGTGAATTACTGAAGGCAGTTGTACACATCAAAACAAACTGCTGAAACCCAATGTAGAACCTGTCTAGTACCTCTAACTAATGTCCTTTATAAAGGTGCAATGCAATAACATTTAGTTTATTTCCTCTCAAGGTGTATGATGCAGCAGGGTCAAGGGGTTAAAGGCTGAGTGTAATGATAGCAGGTGAAGATCAAGAAAGGTGGATGGAGGTCTGAGTCTTTGTATCTGTACACTTGGTTCGTGAACCTACCTCTGCAGATGGTCCCATTGCCCACGTAGCCCGGCTTGCAGGTACACAGGTGTCCACGAATGGTGTTGGTGCAGATGGCGTTCTCATCACACAAGCTCTGACTGCTGGCACACTCATCATGCTCTGAGGGGGAGACACAGAGACAGTCTGCATTTTCTGTGTGGAACATGTGGGGGCGGTCAACAGACAGGAGCCATGAGAATGACGCAGAATCGTTCTGACAAAACTGGACTGACCTTGTTATTCATAATTATATAATTACATGTCTAACAAATGAATTAAGGCGGACAGTTTACCAAAATAGCGGCAGCATGTGGGACTGTAGGTGAAGAGGAAAGTAGTGTAAATAACAAGAATGATGATTGGTCAGCAGTTCAGCTTGTTTTTTTTATTCAGCTTTTCTTCATCTGGTTTCAAATACATTTAAATACTTACAGTACACTTGAACAGATACTTCATAACATTCACTACAACCGGCTGTGCAGCAGTCAGCCAGGGTTATATGTTTTCTTCCTCCAGTTCATTTTTTTTAACATCAAAAATGATGTTGGACTTTCTGTCACAATTTGAGCAATTTAATAAAACCCTTGAAAATTCACTAAATTCAGAATATGCTAATTTCTGGTTTGACAATTCTGTGCATGTGTTAATTAAATTAAATTTTTAACTGAAACATGGAAAATGCCACTCTGTTTAAGTGACGCTTTTCACTTAAAATCGCTTAAAATGCATGATTGTAGTCCAAGCTTTGTTCACTGTCTGTGTAGTTGGCTGTGGTAATGGTAAACTAGTGTACATCCCAGTAACATTTTTTTTCCACCTCATTTTCCTAAACCCAAAACAATAAAATCCATTATTATCAAGAATTAAGATAACACATTCATCAAAGTTTTATACTCAAAGACAGCAGGTAAGGGAGACCATTGTTGGTCCAATTTTAAAATTTATCTCCTTAACCTTGCATTAAATTTTATGAGGTCCTTCATGGGCCATGTGAATTTTACGACCATAAGACCTGATTTATTGAAAGAAAATCTTGCAGACTCAGCAGTATAATGACCTGTTTAGGGTTCACTCAAGAAATGCTGACTCATTAATTTGAGTTAAATCCTATAGAGCATTGTTTCCCAAAGACTGGGTTGCCACCCTCAGGTGGGTCGCAAGAGATCCTGCATCATGCTTCCCAGGAGTTTACGAATAATGTCTATTGACTTGGGTCGCGAAGGTTTGTGACTTTTAAAATATGGGTCCCCAGAAAAAGTTTAGGAAACACTGGTATAGAGTGCTATAGGTACACGCACCTCCAAAGGTCTTCTATTTTAATATGTTGTCTGTCTTGATCCTACTCCGTCAATGTGATGATCATAGCAGGTCTACCTTCTGTCTTCAGTTTCAAAGTTGCTGCGATTCTTCTGTTACAAATCAGCCATGACACTCGTCTCTATCATCACTATTATAAACATCATTACAAGTCATTATTTGAGTCAGTGTCAGGTGTCGTCGTCAGAATCCTGTGTACAGGTACATCTTTTGAGTAATCGTGAACTTTCAAGCAGGCTAATTCATCATTAGCATGTAGCGTTTCTTGTACACATACATGGAAGTATTTTGCTTCTCAAGCAAAAATACCTGCAAAACGTACCGAACCGTGATGTCATTACTGAGGTACGTACTGCACTGTGGCTTTTGTATACTGTTACCCCCTCTCCATTAACATCCATTGTAAACACCTTTCTAATCAGCCTCGTTGCAGCATAGTAATGTAACAGTGTTTCCTCACTCTCACATGGCTGTTCCCTTAGAGAGTCATTGTTTTGATAAACAGGAGAAGCAACATGACTGTCAGTTGTGTTAAACAGTGTCATATTTTGTGTGAGTGTCAATGACACTGGAAATGACGGTTATTAAGGAAAACTGTGATCAGGGTGACAGGTGGAGGACATGTTGTAAACCAGAGAGTAGGGGAGTGCACATGGTGACAGGTGGAGGACATGTTGTAAACAGAGTAGGGGAGTGCACAAGTACACAAGATGACAATGGAACAGTTATTTACATATGAGAAAAAGTCAACTATCGTATAAGCTGCATCCAGGCCAGTCTCGGCTCTCGCGTCCTCTATGGCAATAAAATGGATTAAGAAGAATGAACAAACAACAAAAAAGTGTCCCATTCTAATAAACAACAGCGTTCCCTCATCCAACACATTACACATTACCTTCCTGCAGGACCACTGCCTTATCATTTATAATGTGAAGATCCACATGTTAGACATGACACATTTTTTACTACTGGCACCTTAAGTGCAAGGTCCTGATGAGAACAGTTCTGAGTGGTCTTTAGAACACATCAAACCTCTTAGGTTCAAGTAATCCACAACTACAGAAAAAGTAAAATATGATTTGGAATGCACATTAATAGAAGGACATTGTAAATAAACCAGTAAAATAATGATTATCTCTCTTTGTTCTCCCTATAATGGACATGACAAACTTTTTTTTCCGCATTTGCATTGCATGGATACTGCAGCTACCATAATTCATCAAATAATATAGTGTTTAATGTGTCATCAGAAAAACTACAAGATATGTTGAAAAATGTAATACAAATAAAATATGTTTATAATCAATTATATAAAGTGCAACACTGCCCCAGCACTGCTGATGAGTCCTATATTTATGTATAAACCACCAACTGTCTTTAAGTACCAGTCAGGACCTGGCCTGTGGCTGCAGAAACTCACAAGGTGCACACTCACTAAAACACCTGATTAATATGCAAAAGCTTTGGTGGGAGTCATGACTAATACATTCCCTTTAATTAATGAGTGGTGCTCACCAAGCCCTGCAGCAAGTAAGAGGAATTATTTAGCTTTCTTCTCCCCATAGATCTCCTCCCCATGTTCAACTATAAATTGGAAATCAACGCCAACAGTGCTGGAAGTACAAGACAAAAACATCAAGACGAAGCCAGTGCAACGGTGAAGTACACAAGAAAAATGGCTCTGGGGTTTAGAGGGGTTAGAGGTCAGAGAGGTAGACAATCACAATCACAACGGTGACTGCATCAAAAGCCTCCACCCACCATTCGATGTTGCCAAGCTAATTAAAATTACAGGGAAGCACACATTTGCACATTGAATTGATGGATAATGAACAATTAAGTACCCGTCAATCTTTTCAGGCAATTAATCCATCTCAAAGGTCTTGGTGGTTCTTCAAATGATGGAATCAGAAGTGCTAAAAGCTATACTCTGTGATGCGGCTGCACGTCTGCGGTGGCCGTGAGGTCGTGCTGGTGTGCATTATGATGACAGCAAATTTCCTTTTAAAAGTTTGTTTCTATTTAATGAGCTGTGTTGCCATCAAAGACCAGTAATCAGCAATGAATGTGGCCATCTGGTTCTAAGAGTGACACCCAATAATTATGTTTGAAGCAGCAGCGAGACACTAAAAGGCTCACTGCTGGTAGTAAAGAGTAAAATCCACAAACATTAATGAGAAACTAAGGGACTGTCAGACTGTTGCTTATTGAACAATAATTATGTGTGTGATTGACACACTGTCTGTCAAATCCTGGTTGCTGCTAGGACAGGAAAAGTACACAGTCTAATAGCAGATTTTGAGATTAACAAACACTTTATACATTCTCCAATGCCTATAATGAAAAATACTTTGTTGTTGCACGAGGGTTGATGGAAACTAGAATTCCTTACTCATTGTCTATATTTGCTATTCATTGTTAAAACATTTAAAGCTGTTCAGAGCACAGAGACCTGTCATTCATCCTCACTGTTCCTCTCTGTTTTGATCGACATGAGAGTACGTGGGTCAAATACTCCACACTGATGCGGTTGTTGGAGGGTTAAGTTGGAGAGTTCCTGTTGTCATCACCACTGCACGACTATTTCAGATGCTAATAATAAAAGTTGACTTTCTACTGGTGCTGCTGGTGCTCTCTCTCTTTGCTGTGCAGCTGGTGCGCTGTTGACCTAATTAAATTTTAAGGGGTAATAATAGTTGCACCCACATTAGTGTTTATCACTGTTTTAAGGTCATAGTCAACTGGTTCATAACACACTTTTTCTCCAGGTACTAGTCGCTCAAAAACCACGATTAGTTTAGTTGGACAATCAATTTATCATGAAAGCAAGTACCAGGTTGGAATGTGATGGTTCATAGTTGGCTCTCTATACAGAATGTGGTCCCGTCAACTGTCCAAGTCGTCCCCGGGGAGCTCTCCTTCGATGAGCCTCCAATGAATTGAGAACAAAAGGATAAAAACTGCTAGTTTTAAATTCTAATAACTAACAGCTTTTTTTTTTAGAAATCCTAATATTTGCAGGGTATCAAAAGTGAATACCTCATCGTTAGAAACATCTGTCAGTTGTTAACAGTTCTCACCTTACTGGATTTGCCAAGGAACATAATGTTCGAATGAAGCATCAATGCACAAAAACAACAAGCTTCCTCAATTGAAATACACTAGAAACCAAATGTGTTGTCAAGCTACCACAAAGAAAGCCAACATTAATGTGTTAAGAAAATTTAACCTTGACAACCACCCAAAATACTCCACGCGACCAATTCTGCTAATTATTAGGCAAAAGATTTAAGACCACCGACCACCTTCTCTTCAAATAAGGATGTTTCACAACCTCCTCAGGCCACAATGGGTAACTGCAGTTGTGTACCAGTTCAAACATGTGAAGGTTATTAAAACACTGTTAATTGCACCACTGCCTCCAGTACAATGTCAGCCAACAGTGCGCTTTGGCCTGACCATGACCTGAAATGGATTAGTGGAAAGCTAATGAATGGATGGTTGCTGCTATCGACTGCATAGAAACTGTTATCAGATTCATTTGGTTTTTAATGTTGCAGCTGCTGCCTCATCTGCAGTCTGCTGGGTTAAATCAGGTGAAGGGCTTTTTCATATTATGATTAAAACATTCATTTCATTAGTCATTTTATCGAATTTTAAAACTGTGTTTAATGCCGCTTTAATGTAACATTTCATGGATTGTTATTTCCCTAGCAAAGCAACCGCAGGCATTACCAATCCAACGCAACGCTACACTGACGACCACAGCTTTAGCAGCAGTGCATATATGCTGTGTTTTACTGTGTGAACTGAAACAAAAAAAATAGCACAGGGTAATTAATGGAATGCATTAACCATTAGGGATCTACTTGTTAGAGTATCCAAAGGGTTTCACCCACATAATACAATAAACTCCGCCCGTGATTAATGATTGTGTCACCATAAACTCATTGTGTTGACTGAGGTTGGTCTCAGTGATTTTCCTAGAGATATCTAATGTATTCCTTTGTGTGCACACCCAGGTTAGGGCCAATAGTCAATTATTATTGAGTGATGCAGCGTCAGGGCAGAACATGGCTGAAGGGGTGTTAGCCTCAGGATAAATGGAATTTTACTGTTTTGTTCAATTTAAAACATGTTTAATGCATGGACAGGCCTTCATTTGCGTGGCCCTGGGCTTACGTTTTAACATCACAGTATTTCTCATAAGTCTGTTTGGAGAACACCGCTTGTAAAATTTGGTTTTGTTATGTCTAAATTATTAACACCAAACAGAAGGCCTGGGTGTTGGAGGATAAATACAACAAAATGCATCTATTCTGGTACTTGTGAATCTTCCTGTTAGAGAATATATTTCAAGGGTACTATGCATTTTTCTATTTCATTTGAATGGGCGCTCAGCTGTTTGTGGTATTTTAGTTTGCTCAATATGCACAATGTAGGAAATGATGTTGGAATGAAGTGCCATGTGTTTCCATCCATTTTGCATGTTCAGAACTTGAGCTTTTGAAGAATATTTCCAAACCTTTACTGATTTGTTTCAGTACAAAAAGTTGTGAATTTGTGCTAATTTCTACAAAACTGACACAAACACACACAACAACCAGACTGTGTGGAAAACCCACAACACCATTCACTTTTACTATGCATTTCTAAAACATGTCCTCGTTCTTTAAGCACCTAGTATTGTCTTTCAATAACGTCAAGTAGATCACATCACTAATGTGAAATTTAATGACCGGCGACCGAGCCATAAAACAGAAAAAGTGCACAACAGCATTTTTGTCAGTCCCCCCTCGCCCCCGCCCCATACTTTTTAACGTATGCGTGATGTTGCTGTGTTCTCCTTCCAAACTTGCTCTGCTGGTCACCTTGACAAGATGTGAACTGTGTTGTATCTTATATGACTGTCTGTAACCACGGTGATATTAAAGGTCATACGTTACTCTAGAATGAGTTGAAGAATATTTCTCATTTCCCTGCAGTCATTAAAGTTTAAGAGGCAGCTTTTTGTCAAAAGTTCAACGAATTCTTCTTCTAAAGTTCCATTCCATGACTGGTGCACAAAGCCACTGGCATGTCCAGAGAAAACACTTCTGTGAAGACAACACAGACCTTCAAGTCTTATTGAAAATGACAATTAAAAAGCTAAATATTCAGTTGAGTTTTTGTTTCTGTCTCTTTAATGTTAAAATGTATCGTAGGAAGGTGTTTATGTACGACAGTAGTAACGCTGGGCATCTATAAATAGACTAAAGATGAACTAGACACAAAAAACACTTCAGAAGTCACTGTTTATTCCCTGTTGCCTTTTTAATAACCACATTAAGCAGTGTAAGATGGCATGTGGGGTGGAAAAGGTGGCAATAGTAAGGAAATATGTAGAGCGGTTGAGAGAAAACACGATTCTAACAGTCTGGCATAACTAACAGCACAACGCATCTAGAGTGAGTGCTAGATCGCTTTATGCAGCAAATATGTTAATTTGCACCATAAATTACTACTGCTTCCTTGGTGGCATTAGCTTCCCCTTTTTTTTTCTTTATAGAGTTCAGAGCAGTCAGTTCATATTTTTGTATGCAGCAGCACACAGGGATAATGCAATTCATTTATGGCCCAATGAAATATACAGGCTCTCAGGAATAAAGATGCTTAGGTTGCAACTCACATTAATGAAACCTTGTTCAATTAATGTGCTCTGTCAGTAAACACTCCTCCCATCGCCGGGGCATTATTATTCCACATGCCTGTTCATCTATGGGAACAAGGAGGTAACACATCAAAGCAGACACACAGCTTTATAAAAAAACAGCATAATGTGGAGCGAAGCTGCTAAAAACTATGACCTGGATGAATGAGAATCCATGCAGACATTGAAAAAGAGACATCGCCGTCGACATGTGTACTGCCCGAGACAAGCAGGAGGAAACAGTCCTGAACATAAAACCTTAATGGGGAAACTAAAAATAAACATTTGCATCTCAGAGTTGAGCGAGAAAGAAATGAGGACGAGGGATATCTTTTTTCTGACTCCATCTGCACTGTGCCTTTGATAGGCTTATTAAATTGGCTGGTGCTGAGCCAGATTGACAGTGTGACCTCCATTTTGGAAGAATTAATGTATACAGACAAGGTTGCTGAGGTTTTCCTGGCTCGTCGTACCTGAGCTTCACATTTATTACATGTTTAATTGAATAGAATTTGATTAAATTTTCAGTTAACTTCTAATGGTATGGGCCTTCTCTAATGCTGAAATCTTTCAGTATATTTGCAGCATTTGAAGCATGAAATGAACAGGAGCACAGTACAGCTGGAAGAACAGCACATTGATGGGGCAATAACCAATTCAGGTATTGATCGGCGTGGCTCAGGTGAATGTAGATGAATAGATTCATCAACAGTCACCTACACTGGCTGTTTATGCCAGCTAAAGAAACATTACAGGAGTCACAGCTGACCAGACTGACTAATCAGCCTTCTCTAGACCTCTGTAAAGGTGTGTGGAAGAAGGGACAGCAACAGTATACTGGGTTAGAAAAACAGCCAACATCAGAACTAAAAAAAACTCCCACAAAGCCTAAATTACAAATCATTGGGATGGAACAGCAATTTAGTGTGGATTATATATAAAATTGCTTGTGATAAAAATTCTAATCAACACCCGGCAGCCTTTTGTTCATTTTCAGATTATCAGCAAATGATGAAGTCAGTCATAAAAAAGAGAAAGGTGATGAACTGTATCTACAGGAGTAGAATTTTAAAAATCAAATGAGCTTCAGAGAAAAGTCTGAGAATAGACTAGAATAGAATATACACACAGATAGATAGATAGATAGATAGATAGATAGACAGATAGACAGACAGACAGACAGACAGATAGATAGACAGACAGACAGACAGACAGATAGATAGACAGACAGACAGACAGACAGATAGATAGACAGACAGACAGACAGACAGATAGATAGACAGACAGACAGACAGACAGATAGATAGACAGACAGATAGACAGATAGATCTATCTAGAACCAATACTTCTCTCTTTTACAGCTTTCCAATATTACATGTCTGACGAAATAAAACTTTATACATTCTCCAATGCCTGTAATAAAATTGTAAATCCATAAGGACTATTTTATATTACACCATATAGCGTCATCATGCAGGTGGTACAGTCATATTAGAAACTGAGGGTACAGCAAGTAATGTAAGCCATGTTTTGGTTTATTTTAGCTACATAAATCCTAAGTATAACAAACTATAAGGTGTTCTTTATTACTTCAGTAGAGCAATGGTAAATACAGAACCTCCGTGGTTACAGTATACAGTATTGAGAATATTCTGAACATCAGCTCGGTGGTGAGATGAGCAGATATAGAACAGAGACTCAGCCCTGTTCTGCTGTCACCTATCAGTTTATTTCTCTTCCCCCAGGAGGAACTTGCCTGTTTCATCACAAGTGAAATCAAGTGGAACCACAATTATCTAAACCTCCCGTTGTTTACAGCGCAAGGTCTTCACAAAAGACAGCGTCCTCCCGCTGGCAGGGGGGACACGAGAGAGAACGAAGGCGTGAGAGAAGGCGAAAGGAAGATGGGTGAGTGTGTCTAAAGGAAAAGGTGGAACATGATGAGCATAAATATCATATTCTAAAAAGAACCTGCTGGAATTGTCATATTGAGAGTAAATGTGTTGACTGTGGGGGGTCCGCATTGTTGGGGAACTGTGTGCTCAAAACTATGAGCTTTAACAAAGAATCAGAAAATGTGCAGTGTTCACGACAGCCCATTGAGAAACACACGTCCTGCCCTACGAGCAGTGTCTACAGCTGCATTTAGGAGAACTACCAACAGGGTGATGCACGATTATGGCCATGATTATTTATCAATATTGAAAAAAAAGACATTCTGTTAGGTAAACATGTTCTATAGCGCTTATATGAACAAGGCTTTCAGTTCAGACAAAAGGCTAATGAAATATAAATATGCCATTTACTATTTGCAAGAAGGCACAGCAATGTCAATTCCTGTTGAGGAAACTGCGTAGCTTTGAGGTCAGGCGAGAGTTTTGGAGAACTAATTGTGTGAGGGGTTCACATATTTCTGGTCCAATTTTTTTGTGGTTTGTGGAGTTCTTTCACTTGGTTGAATAAGTTAACTGTGTTACCCTGTGGGCAGACACAATTCTACTACACTATTTGCACATCATTTATTTTTTTTCAGCATCATTCCATCTGAGTCCAAAAAACCTCCAGACAATAGATTGTGATCCCCTTCAAGGTACCAGCTTCTCCTCACTCCAAATGCTGTGACATTCCTCAGATTTGCTACTGAACAATTTGAGGCCCCTGAGTGCCACTCACTGCAGGGCGCGCTCATTGCAGGGCGCGCTCACTGCAGGGCGCGCTCACTTCATAATTTTTTTTCGCTCGCCCACTGGTGGTTGGCTAACCATTGGTGTAGAAAGTGCTTAATGTTGTATGCAGCAGATTCTACTTTTTAAATATTAATATCGCAACAATCATCTTCATTTAATCAGAGCAGCCAAATGTGTGATTGATTAAAATTAGATTTCTGTATTTTCTGGCCTATAAGTCGCTCCGGAATACAAGTCGCACAAGTGACATCAAGTGGCTGTCAGTGTGAAAATAAGGAACATGTAATTTGTCAGTGGTACAGGAGTAGCAGACAATGGCACACAAGCCAAGAGTGCCAAGAGTTAGTGTGAAAATAAACATGTGAAATTATATATATTTTAACATATAAGTCACAAACCCAGCCAAAGGATAAAAAAAAGTGTGACTTATAGTCCAGGAAATACGGTAACTATGCAGCCCTAGTACAACTTTATATATACAATATGTATGTCCCAACAATTTAGTTGCATAGAACTGCTGATTTAAGGCCATGTTTCAGGTTTATAAATGCTCTGGTAAGCTAACAGAGGCCTTTAGGCTTTAGTATAGTTTGATGTTGTAGACTGTTAGCCAAAAAGTGCAAAACTATAGAAAATACAGCCAAATATTAGCCCAAAACCCAACAAAAAGGCAAAAAAAAAAGGCAACGCAGAAATACTCACAAATAACTGAAAACTAAAAAATAGCAACACTAGTTGTCAAAAAACAATTTGCTTCATTAGCCATGAGTTACCTCAAGAACACCCCACAAGGTTGTTAGAAAACAATGCCCATTAAGTAGAAGCAGGTCATAAAATAAAATAGGGTGCAGCATAACATCAAGTGCCATGCATGGCCCCGGAGCCAGACTTTGGACACTTTACCTTAATTTTGTACATCATACCGGTTGTAATGACCTTTTTATTTATGAAACATGTTATCAAAGCTAGTTTCACCTACAATTTACTTTTTCTCTAAAATAAAAAGCATCTTTTTTTAATTTGCTCAATAGACTGTTAACAAATTGCTCAGTCTTTATCACCCAATGCTCTCCCACTGTGCCTGTGTGTCCGGCCCGTTGCAGTGACAACAATACACTTATCAAAACCCCCCTTTCCTAATCCATGGAGACAATAAGGAAAACAACGCAGACTTAAGCACAATGTGCCAATTACAGGGAGCTCATGGGCAATCACATTGGTGTTGTGAAATATGAGCAGTCAACCCTCTGAGCCATGAACACTGCTTGTACATTCATGGAGAGGACTCCAGCAAAGCTGTAAGCAGGAGCTGAAGGAGAAGTGGGGAGAAGGGAGAGCAGACAGAGAGAGGATTTATCTTTCCCAGCAGATGTAGAGAGCACTCTACGGGCTCACAGGCAGCAGCCAGGACAGTTTACAAGCTGCAAAATAGATTGATTGTCCACGGATCCTTGTCCCTGTGTGGCTGCCAACGCTGAGCTAATTAAAGAACATTTCTCTGGAGAATTACTGCTCGGCAACCGACCACATCAAAATTCACTGCTGAGAAAAACCACACACATCCTGATGGTTGAAAAATAATAAATGTTTTCGTGTCTCCCCCTCTCTCCTGTCTCCCCTGCTGTTGCACCAACCATCTCCATGTCCTCCTTCACTATGTCTAAGACTCTGGCAGCTGCGTCTCCAACATTCTTTGCCCTTTATATCTACTGTCCCTTTCAATCACACATCTGAACCATGTGGACATCTCTCTACACTTGGCAATAACATTTACCAAGTAGCCAATCCAAATTCATACATCCAACTCTTCATTTGTTTAACTGCCAGCTGGCAGACTTTGGAGTTTCATGGCCCTAACTTCATCTAGTATTTTTTACTGGTAAAAACTAATCTCACCATTTGCCAAAAAGATTAAAAATAAAACTTAGAAAGACACGTTGAGGTCATGTATGGTTTAATTTAAAATATGTAACCGGTCGGCTAACTAAAAAAATAAACAGAGGTATTTTGAAAGATTCAGCTATTCCCTGCAGGGGTCACCCCAGCGGGTCATCTGCTTCCATCTCATCCTATCTTCTACTTCCTCGACCTGTTCTTTTACTACATCCACAAATCTCCTCTGAGGTCTTCCTCTTCCCTGTCTGTCAACTCCATCTAATTTATGTCTAATTTATTCACCGTTCACTTTCTGTCCTCATATCCAAACCATCTCAACCTCAGCTCTCTACCCTTAACTCCAAGAGAAGAAAAAGCATCAAGAGAAAAATAATCTTTAAAAAAGGAAAAATCTAAAATAATAATTAATGTAAATAAAGAAGATACTTCTCTCGATATCCTTCATTTAGTTCATTTGGCTCAGACCTTTACAGTCTGTGTCTTCATCAGTGAATTGCTTCTTTCTAGAGGAGGTCTTCAACACCAGGTCAGAACCTGCATCTGTGCTCCTTTAGTTCAGCGGAGAATAGAGACAAATCAGATGGACCTGAATCAAACCCTGTTCCAGCTTCCATCATTTTCATTCCAGGTTTTTATTTAGGTTTAGATAAAAGGTCAATGTTTGCTCTGATTTTTATTTTTTAGGGTTTTAAAATGATCAACTATCAAATAAAACATATCGTAGCTCACCCAACAAAGCACTGAGTTGTGAGACTGTGAAAAATCTTGTCACATTTGTATAAAATGTGTTTTAACAGTTTAGAGTGAAACAGTTTTTTTGACATATTTTCGGATATGTTTTGTCAGGTTTCCTGTGTAATCTAACTTAGGTTTGACATTTCAAAATAAAAGCAGTAAAAGTGGAGCGGTGATGTCCACAAGTTATTCAGAAGTTAAATCTGAAGTAGGGAAAAAAAGTTCAGAGATGCATTTGTATTCAGGGCTACATACCAGTGCAGGAGTACTCGTCCACTCTGACGAATCCTGGCAGGCAGTCGCAGAGATGGCTGCCTGGCAAGTTGACACACACTGTGTTGGACTGGCAGTAATGCATTTGGGTTGCACACTCATCAATATCTGAGGACAAACAGAGCAGATAGGAAGGATTAGTGACTCCCCGACAGTTGTCTCAAAAAGACACGCAGGGCAAACACAGCACCTTCTCAGGCAACTGATGAAGCAGGTGGACTGAGCTCATTGAACTGAATCAACACTGTTGCTTCAACCACATTATTAAAAAGCCAGGTGTCAGGGCAATGGGAATGTTGCTCGCAGTTATTTTAACATTCCGGACAGCAGAAGAATCTTCAGTAAGGAGATTCTGTCAACACACTCCCAGGTCTCACAAGGTCAGCAAATGTTTAATGCTGAAGCACATCTAGACGACCATCACATTTTAATTCCATCCCCTGTGCCATTATTTAAAGACGGTTCAAATCCTCAGCACATTGTGGAAAAAAAATTAGAACGCTGCACTGCGCAAAAAAACTAGGTGAGAAAAAAGAAAGAAAGAAAAAAAGGGAAAATAATTTAAAAAATGATAAGGGCACATAAACTGAAAGTGACAGAAAAAAAAAGAGAGAGAGAGAGAGAGAGAGAGAGAAAGAGAGAAAGAGAGAGAGAGAGAGAGAGAAGACTACATGTATTCGACTGTTGTGATGTTCTGCACGTATCATGACATATCACATCCTTTCCTGATGAACACATTTACCTTGTCCTTGTCCCTGATGTGGCTGAAAAGACACTGCATTAGCATGGACACATGGAGCTGAGGCAGGCATTAGCACAGAGAGACCGACGCATGATTAAATTGGACTGGAAAGACATGAGGGAGATGTTCCGCCGAAGGAGAACACATTTCTGGGTGTGTAGAGTGAAGCTCTTTCTGTGTGTGTGCGCACACAACGCAGTGTATTCAAATGAATGTGGTCAAAAGAGAAGCAGTTCCCTTCGGCCACCAGGCGTTCCTCACCTCGGGGACTCTACACGCAACATTAGGAACCAAAGAACGAGCGTGAGGAGCACATTTCCATATTCTCTCCTTGGGTAAATACATTACAGCTCTGAAGTTTCCTGCTCTTTTATACAATGGAATACATTTGTATGAAGTATGTAATTGACTTACATGCAACACCCAGAGGTTCTCTGGGCAAATTTCATCGTTGCTGAGCGGAGAGTAAGTGTGTTGAATTGCACAATCGAAGAAAAATGTGTTTAGTGATATATAAAGTTCCACTGGCCTTCTACCTCAAAGTCATTTGTCTGCGTTATCAGAAAACAAACTTAGACTTATTAGAGTTTTGGAGACTGGAAAGCAATACCTGCATAAAATTTCCATGCTGTCCTGAAGCACTGCTGTCCCTGAAAGCTGATCATTTGATTAAGCTTTATTGGAAAAAAAGTGCTGAAGCAAGCGCATGATGATGGCCGTGCTGTGATGTTACAGATGCCCAGTCTCAATAATTTAAAATCAAGAGCTCACTGCCTTTGTCAGCATCCATTTACTGGAGTAAAAGCTTTTGCTGTCAGGCCTCAAGCACGTTGACTGTTCCTGATCTCAGTGGGTTTGAGGTTCTCAAAAGTGGATCTGGACTGCACTTGGGCACGTGTGCAGGTACGTGTGTGTCTGTGTGTCCCTCCGCAGCTACTTGTGGGTGAGTCATGGCAGGTGAGCTCTGCTGACACAACTGGAACTGTCATTTCACACGGGGGAATTCGTTTTTCAGGGATTTCGGTCCCTCTCTCTCTCTTTGTGTCTCTCTGTCTCTTGCTTGCTCTGTTTCTTCCTTTTCCCCAGACTCACACAGTCTCTCACACACTCCCTCCTGAGCTGACTTTTTATGTCAGATTCTTTATTCATGCTGTGATGTAGGTCAGGGCTGGTAGGGTTGGAGGCTCGGTGGATTGGCTAAATATAAAGGATAGGATTCTCTCTCTTTCTCTCCCAGCGCATCTGTTTGGTTATTCTACAAGAACAAAGTCTGCATGTTTACATGCAGTACTACATGTACTTATACCTGCATGTGTACCTTCTTTCCTAATGTTGAAAATATGGTTTAAACCAAGACACCTGTATTGTTTTTCGACTTGAATTAACCCAGAGTACGTTCACGTCTTCATAAATGTCCAGGACCTTTCCCACTGCAGCAAACCAGTCTGTCTCAGCAGCTCAGTGACTCGAGCCAGGATGTGCAGAGATAAACTCAACGCAGACATCGCACATGTTCACTGCAGTCGTTTCTTGATTTTAGAGAAAAAAACAGAACTGTAGACTTTGATGGAGATAGTGTTGAGTAAGGAAAACGTTTGTACTGAGAGTTTAAACTCTCTAGATCAGCACTTCCCTACATTTTTGGCTGCGCATCTGCTTCTGTATCCCGGCCGTGTTGATTCAACCCCAATTTTCTACATTTTAAACAACAAAGAAAAAAATGGTTTCCTATAAAGCAACATGTTTTATCATGCTCAAAAGACCAGAATACACCTATAACACACACACACAGAGACAGGTGTAGGCTGAATTAATTTATGATTTAAATTTTTACACATTTTCATTTACACATCTTTATTGTGTGGGAAAATCACACTTCAAACCTCCCTGCTTCCCCCCGCAAACCACCATCAAATTTTTATCTCTTCCTTAACGGCAGCCCATGTCCCTCTACGGGTACACACACCACACTTTGGAAAGCCCTACTCTAGATCAGAGTAGCTGGTTCAGAGACTGCCCTCCTTAACTCATCTTAATCCTTGTAGAAAACTAGTCACATTACTCTTCTTACATTACATATGATAAAAAGATGAAGTGTGTCACTGCTGTAGTGTCTTTGTAAAGTATTTTCCCCTACACAAAGTGGAGGCATCACTGAAAGTGAAATTTGTTTCCAAACTCAGCAGTGGTGATGCTTTAAATATTTGATATTCAATTTTGGATAATTAAAATCGTTTTAACTACATCTCAGTGAGTGAACTTGTTTTAGAACCTTTGACTGGGACAAATACATTAACATTTAAAAAAAGAGCCCCTGCATTTACCGTCATCCTGGATCACATTAGCTATTCATTAAGCACCATATACACTGAGCTTTATCAGCCACTCTCTGATGGCAGTCTCTAAAGAACAAAACAAACAATCACAGTCTAAGCAAGCTTCGCTGTTAACTGTTGACGCTCTTTATTAAGTCAGTTAATCTTTTAAAATGGTTATCTGTTTTACCTTGTGTTGCCAGGTAACCAATTCATTACCACCCAGTCTGTTTAGAATGTTTTTCAGTCAAAAGTGTCTGTGTGAGTATCTCTGATCATTTCCAACACTAAAACAAAACTGCTTACATCCTTTAATGCTTGAGTGGCTGGAGTCAGAGCCGAAACAACAATCATTTCTCACCAATGTTGTCATTGGTTCAGATACAAATCTAATCAAAGCAGGAGCAGATGTCTCCTTCACACATGAGCACAAACACATTTACAGTACAACCGCTGCTCTCTTCTCCTCCACCCACACTTTTACTCTGCGCCCGAAAGTTAAACTTGCTCTGCAGTTACTCGCTAAAAAAAATTAAGACTACACAGAACGTTGTTTACGCAGATGCCTTCTTATAGCACAGAGAGACACAGGCACACGCACACATACTCTACTGTATGTGCGCTGTTTTAAAATATTCATTCCATTTTTAGCTTCAGTGAGGCAGCAAACACAAAAAACTCTAATGGGCGATTTTTAAAAAACACGTCTCAGTTATTGCCTGCTTTTTGTGTTCGTGTGTTAGAAAGTGTTGCTGTTCCAGAGAGTGCTAACTTTAGCACGACAGTCACAGTGTGAACACATCTACATAAAGAAAGGTCATTTTTCTCAGCCAATTACTGCAAATACAAATCAAGGTTGGGAGTTTGGGAAAGTGTAATGAGGATTAATTAACAAAGCTTGGCAGGTCGAACGCCTCAGATACAGTCACTATAGAGTATACAACAACATGAATACAAAGAACGAATCCATTAAATACAAATAAAACAGTTGACCTTTGCACCTAACAAGGGTCTGGTTGAGTGCAGCACAAAGCGTCATTAATTAACATTTCTTATTGTAATTACCATTTGTAACTTGCCTGTAACCTGAGAGTTGTAAATGTATTTTTAAAACTTGTGTAACGTTTCACATCTATATTTATTACAAATACAGTTACAAACAGCAGCTGTTATCTTATCTACTGTATCTTCTGAACACCAGACCGACCAAAAGAGTTCTGTTTTTGATAAAGATCTTTGCTAACATCTGATCTTACATTTATCTCACTGTTGCTCTTTTAGTCAGCAAAATCCGTGTCCTTATCTGTGTGTTTATGGTTTTAAATGCCTGAACATTTCTCGGATATTCCATTATCAGCGTTTCTTCCTACTGTTCTGCTTGGGCTGCTACACAGAGCAGAGGAAAACGAAGGGCTCAGTAGCGTAACGGTTTAAAAGTTTATTACTGCATTAGTTTCTAGAGTTGTAAGCTGTGACTGCAAACTTACTCCTATGTAGTGAGGGAAGAGACAAAGATATAAAAATGCTGTCTTTGTCCTGGGTTAGCCAAATAAATTATACAATAATACAAGGCCAGGGTGAGGGACAAAGGATTCTCATTAAGGGTATTTCATTTCCATGGTGAGGGCAAACAGCAGAACCCCTTCTGTGCTGCAACATTTGAATACAATAAACAATCATCAACATGCAGCACGGGGCTTTGCCTCTCCGATGCTGAGTGTGTGTGAGAGGCTCGTCTCTGAGCCAGAGAAGAGAAAAAGGAACAAGTGTTGTGTTGCAAAAACCACTTATCACCATCCTCGTCCATTCATTCAGAACAGATTAGAGCTGTCTCGGGTCAATGCTGTGTTCACTGGCGAGCAGCGAAGAGCTCTTGTGTAGGCGGTGGGGTAGAGGTTCACTATCAGGTGAGAGAGAGTGAGTGAGAGCTGGGTGGTTTAATCCATCAGTCACTCTCCAGCTCCATCAAGGATCTGCCATTCAGTCAGCCACACTCTGAGAAAGTCACTGAAGACAGAGACTGAGACGGAGTTCTACTGCAGCCATTTACAAAGATGCTTCCTGTGTGTGTGTGTGTGTGTGTGTGTGTGTGTGTGTCTGCGGAGGATGCTCATTTGGATATAGTCACTGCATTGCTTTAACAAATACACCTGGGTGCCATAAAATAAATCGATATATTAGTCAAGGAGACAGTAGTAAAGTTATGTCTCCCTTAAAGCTAAACAGCATTGTTAGACCCAAGGGTACTGTTAGAATACTACAAATCTGAGTTTACTTCAATAGAGTCACAGTGTACATAGGGGATACCCATAATGCACCATTGAAACAAATGATGTTGACATAGCAGCATCACTGTGGAAATAGATTCTGCAGAGTTTATTTGATTGTTTCTTGTCTTTGTCACAGTTTTTTGTATGTGAGAAAAAATGGACTTACCATGGCTGTGTTTAAACAATAAACTTCTGGTTAATGTGGAACCAAACGTAACCAAATAAGCACAGAGGTAAAATATTTGTTTTTGCCAGTTTGTCTGCAGCCACAGCAGAAATACGTTATTGTTACACTTACAGCTGAACTCGATGTGATTTTGCTTCTATTCCAGAGCTTTTGACATCGTTGGCAGGGAGCTGAATTATCTCTGCATTTCTACCACCGAGTCCAACTGACCTGCGTTCAACTTTTCCCGGATGCCCATGACCTGCATGACTGGGAATCTTTACAGACATAATAAATACATGTTTTATTGGGCAGTTTAACAACAGTGCTACCACTCTGGACCTTGGGGTCCTTTTGTCCAGACATTCATCACCAAATTTCAGTGTAAAATATGAAAAAACAGAAGATGAACTTTAAAGTAAATTCTATATTTTACGAGGGTTTTAGAGCCTGTTTTGAAAACAAAGCCGATCTGCTTGTCAGCATACATATTTCTCAAGATAATTCCATCCCAGTAGAAAAACAACATTATTACTGTTTTCTAAAACTGTGGGGTTTTTTTGTTATTCAATTTATTTTGCAGTGACCTCATCTAGGCAAATCGAACATGCTCTGTTTACAAGAAAAGTTTGTTGTAAAATAACCAATATTATAATATTCATAATATTCATCAGACCCAATGTCCCCTGTTCTTAGTCAAGGGTCTAAAAAACTACAGTACTTTAAAAACACAATATAATATTACAGGGAAAATGTATTTACTCAAACAGTTTCAATTTAAAACCAGCTCTGTTTGGCATCATAGAGAGAGAAGAAAAGGTAAACAAAGAAAAACATACAGCCTCATCGTTCACCTCCCTTTAGGCCAAGCAAGTAGTTCTACTAAGGTGAAGGGAGTCGTTCCCTCACACTCATGGACAATGGCCAGAGGACATCGTGTCCTGCTTAAAATTAAGGGTAAAAAGAAAACTCCCTTCAGCATTTAAATTAAAAATTCCTGAAAGCGAGAGCTCCTTCCCTAAAAACACTCCAGTATATATATCTTGTATGAAAGAAGAATTTGTCAGAAGTTGAAATGGAGGCACGCTGGCCAACAGAGTGTGGCGCTGTTATTCTGATAGTTTACACCATATCTTTGGTTAAAAAAATTGAATTTTCCAGACTCTGAATGGGAGAGATGGTGATAAAGGAGGAAGATGGGGCAACGCTGTTGACACGCACACTAAACGGAGATGAAGTGTATGAAGAGGAAAAGGAAATGAAGAACAAAAAAAGTCAAAGAAAATGGAAGATGGGCATTAAAAGTGATATCAGTGAGATACCTGAGCCTGCTCTGGTTTCAGCAGTCAGACAGTCAGTCTCATCATGTGAGAGAAGAACTGCTGTTGGCTCATAAATATTTGACAGTGCAGTGTGGGAGTGCTTAATTAGCTTCATTGTTATTCTGAGTGTGAGCTGACACACTTGTTTAAATTGTTGTTATTCTATCGTTAGTTTCATGAAAATACCACGTGCTTTATTGTTGCTTTTTTCCATTGGTGAAATGTTTCTGTTCCTGAAGTAACATTGGTTTAATGTAACATTTAATGTTTTTGACCTGACCTTTACTGGATCCACAGTTTTTGTCCATTTATGTTACGTCGCGCTGAGGATATGTGGATAAAGACTATTTTGTGCTGAAACATGAAAATGTAACTGATGATGAGGATTTATTTTCAGATGAAGATCTAAAATGGATTAATGAATCACCATTAACCTGGTGACTTCTAGCAAACAGCACAAAGTCTTAAATGTTCAGTGCATGTATTAGCCAAGCCCCCGCTACAGACATGACGTCACCTTTGCACCAGCTGACCAACATGTTACTGTTGTCTACCTTTTCAAAATAATATTTTAGTTTTAGGGATTTAACAGAATCTCTTGTTGGGCTGTTGTTGGAGAGGACTGAGAGAGGGTTCAGCCGCTTCATGGTTCTCACCCGTGGCTAAGTCCTTGTACATGGACATCTTTCCACTAGTCTTAAACATCTAGAAGCTTCAAGTACACTGTGCTTTTCTCAGTGCTTTTCTCAGTGGATGATATACAGTATTTTCTTGTTCACGCAGGTTAACAATAATGTGTCATCTTTAAGCTAGTCTTAAATATATATACCAAATCAGAGGTGAATATCTGGCCTGTAAACACTTTATGACTAAGATGCAGAACTTTTACTGGATCCACAGAATAAGGCCTGACACTTTTCCACAAGAGATTCAAAAAGTTTCCAAGAAAAGATATCCCTTGACAAGAGCATGTGCATAAAGATGAACTTCCATATCCTGTAGTTGCTTTTATTGAAAACCCAATTCTATGGCCATTTTTTACCCAAACCTGAGCATGTGTATTCATTTAACATCTAAGCAGCTCTTCATTGTTCTCATCATTTTATTTTCCTTTAGGCCTTTTTTAAACGTGTATCTCAGATTTGCCAAGTTTTAAATCAGGAAAAAAAACATGTATATATATACATTTATACTGTAGTATTGGTGACACTGTAGTTAAGTGGTACTGCAAAGTGGAAACAAATGAGGGATATTTGCTTGTGTAATAAATATTTCTTCTCATTGCTTCCATTGATGACCATTGAGAAGGGAGCAGTAGAAGCAGCAGATGGCCTGTAATAATTCTTATTGTCTTCTGGACCAAAGCTCGTTCTGCTCACTCCCCCAGCGTCCCAGTGTGGTGAGACCATCACTGAGTGCTGCGTCACTGTCCCAGTCCAACCTCTTACTCATAATTAAAGGAAGTCTCTGGGGCTCCATTAGACTGGAGAGAGCAGATGGAGGTCAGTGAAACAGGAGACGAGGTCAAATTCTGCAGATGCAAAACAGTACTGAAAATAAAGCCCTTTTAACCAACATAAAACCGTCTCATATACATATACAACATATGCAGTTGGGCTGTAATGTAGCCACGGGAAGAACAGCTCAGGATCTAACCTTGAACTTCAAACTATCATATACAATTTGTCAAATGTGATGGAAGAACCAAGTCAACAGAATTCCGACATAAGTTGAGGACTCTCTGTGCATGTATTCATATGAGCAGAGTATAAAATTTCGAAAAAGCACCTAAATTAAATCTTTATTCTCATCTATACCAGCATTCCATTTGAAATTAGATAATAAAACACTCTCAGCTGTGAAGGATATTCCATCCCTAGCTGCGTAGGGCTTCAAAGGCATTCTGAGAATAAAAATAACCTGACATTTTATGAAAAACAACTCTTTCTGAGAACCACCTCTCTGTAACACATACAAAATATGAACTTCCACTTCTGCACGACTATCACCAGCGTTGGAAAATGCGAGAGGTACAAATCTAGACGACAGATAAAAAGCTCCTGCTCTCACGACAGCTGTATCAAATGCATACTTTTTTTTATCACACGCTGCAAGTCTTTCACAGCAACAAAGTGACAAGTGTCTAAGGTAATATATCAGCTGAGCAGGAAACGTCACATCTGTTCCTGACAGCATCCATGCTCGTCACCTGCTGGGCCAGATGCATGACGAGCACTTCTTACACCCAATCACATTTACTGTCCTGTAAATGTCATATATCTGTCTCTGTGTTGTTCCATGAATGAATGTCACTCATTACGTACAGGTCTGGTATTTTTAAAATTACAGCTCACAGGTGCAGTTATTTAAATTATCTATAGGACAGGAAACACATAACTTTGGTATCTTTAATCCGAGGGTCAAAAGTAATTATTTTGAAAAAGCCCATTGACGGTCTCCTACAGCTTTAGGACGTTTTTATCTGTATATCAAGTAAAACAAAGCATTGACCTGTGATTTTTTTTTGTTAAATCTGGGCAAACTTATAACCTGTTGCAATTATTGACGCTTGGAAAAAGTGTTGATCTATTTCCGTCTCTATTTTCTTCTTCCTCCATCAGTTACCAAACATTTTAAAAGACATTAGTGGAACAATATATTTTCCTAAATGTGGCAGAAGACAGAGAAAGAGTTTTCCAGTATGTGCACAGACTTAAATGATGGACATTTAGAGAAATTAATTTGTTATTGCTAATAAAAAGATGTGTTAAATTTGCCTTAGAACACCTTGTGCTTGTATTTTGTCAACAATACTACGGTCTAAAATCCAGTCATTATCTTTACCTGTACAGATGCCGCTGATAATGACTCAAAGGAACATATTATCCAGAGGACCGTGTGTGTGTCCTTACTCCATTTCATAAATTAATCTAATCTAATGTTTGCCTGAAGTAACACGTGTCACTTTAAAACCAGGCAGTGATGCCAACAGGACAGATGGTCAACAAGTTCCAGCATTAAAACAAGGTTGTTAAATATTTGGGATCCAGAGTATAGAGTGTAGATTGGAGAGGCTGCTGTAAAGTCAATGGTACAGAAGTAACCATTGTGTGTTTGTGTGTGTGTGTGTGGTGGAGAAGTGGAGCTAGCACATGGAGTGTATTGATTATTTTGTACAAGCTACAACCTGCACTGATGACAAGGTGCTACTGAAATCTCCAGTGCTGTCTCTTTTACTTTGGAGACCTGTTCCTCCATAGAGGCCTGGGGACAAACCAGGGACAGAGTAGCCACAGTGAAATGTCACTTCTCATCAAAGTCTCTGATAACTGTAGTGGTGATAAGGAATGTTGCTATGTGAAACCTCAGCTTTACAGAAGCCAGAGTGGTTAGAGAATGCTGAGCTGGGACTGTTGATTCTTCAATCCTCTACCTTCAGTTTAAATAATATAAAACAATCCAGTTGCTACAAATTCAGAGTAAAAAAATAAATAAAATGAGGTTGAAAAAGAAGAAGGTTGCTGCGTAATAGGTCTACTAAGGCAGAATTCAGAGGTAGACCTGGAATATCTTGTCTTGAATCAAGTCCCAAACCAACAGTTGGACTCAATGAAGATGTGGTGGAACTTTAAAAATTAAACTTAAAAGCTGAACATTGGTCACTGCCTCACGATGTTTGTTAGTTTGTATTAAATTAAATGGTGTTATGACTCACTTTAACTTGCTAAACATAATCATTTAATTCAAGAGTCCTGCTCACACATCATCATGTCAAACGATGATGATCTGGTCTCTAGAACTCGGAGTAGCCATGTCAACCAAATTAAACAATTAAAAGAAAATTAGTCAACATGTCTCCTGTCGACAGAGTGATCCTTCAATTTGGTTTGATTGAAGATACATTAAAATGGTATGAAAGACACAGTGGAATCTTTCTGTGTTATAAATCATCTGATGCTTGTCGCAGATCTGGGGTTGTACATGTCAAAAAGAATCTGTTAAGATTAAATTTCAAACCAGAACCGCATCTATTTTGCAGAAAACCCCCGATATTCGTGACTCTTCTGGACCAGGTTATTGTTTGTCTATGAAAACCCTCAGGAGACTTGGTCAAACTCCCAGTAGATTTTAATTCCTGTAACTTGTGAGTGACGATGGACCTGGATTTACTGCACTCAAGTTTTCAAGGTGTTTCAAAGTGAACTGAACACGTTCACTGAGCCTTATATATTTATAAATATACAGGACATATATAACCATCCACTAATGGCTTTCAGAATGGCTATTTCAGAGCATGAAAGGCACTCTTCATGCTCTGCAGTTGGGGGAGGGTTTGTTTTTAAGTAATATTTTATAACTTACAACTGTCATACAAAAAATGATCCATTGTGTTGCTACAAACGCTGCCTCTGCAAAGATCCTCCTGACACAACAGCTGTGTGTCAGGATGAAGCCTACATCAACTCCACACAATCTTTAGGACATTGAACAGTTGATTTAAAATAGAGAACACTGCCTGGAAGAACTGATGCTTTAGGTTTCTCATTTAGTAGGTTGGAACCAAAAGTCTGCGCAATATGTTGGATCCACGTTTTTGTGGAGAAAAAAAAAAAATCAGAATTCCTAACACGTTACAGTCAAAACGTGAAAGGAATTAAGTTTGAATTTTTACCAATAACTTTTGTTTGTAATTTCACAGTGATTCAAATCAAATTCTGTAGCTTTCTTTTAGCTACCTTCTCTGATATGTTTTGCTAATTTAAAGCTATACTTGGCCTCACTCTACAATTACAATCACACTAAAGGTGTTGGTTTTTTTTACACACTTATTTAATATATATATATTTAAAAAAACAGGTAATTCTTTTCTATTTTTGGACATTTTAGGAAAACTGTAGGTGCTACTCTTGTCGCTGCATCAATTTACAACCACTTTATTTGAAACTTTATTTCATACAGGGAGGCTGCAGGTGTAAATTCATGCATATCACTGAAGAATGACAATTTCCATTAACTCAAGCACACATTCAAACTGAAAACAGCAGCCAATTTAATTCCAAAACAAAGACTAAACTAGTCCACGTCCTGTCAGCACCACAGCTCTCAACAACTTGTCTGTTCTTATTAATCCTTCCTCAGTCTTTCTTCCAGCCACAGCTCAATCTTCCTGTCTTGAACTCAATCTTTGGAATCTTTATTTTCCCTCCAACCCGTTGATGCTATCAGCACTTGATTCAGTGTAGCCGCCTCATCTCTAATAATTGATACAAAATCCAGATGCCCGGAGCAGCTGACATTCAACACAGTCTGAAGGACAGTTTGGGAAATGAGCAGCACATAATGGAATATGCCGGCAGCACAAACAGAAGGAAGGTTCCACTTGTAACACCATGTCCTCCCACTCTTAAATATCAAGTGCAATTAAATGCCAGTGACGGCAGAGATGAGCAGCACGTGTGTCTGGGAACAGAATTTACCCCCAATCGACTTTGACACCTTCACACTGTCACCTATCATTTACTGTGGGGTAGTGAAGCAGCGGTCGGTGGTTTCCGCACTGACGGCGGGGGGTGGGGGGACGGGACGGATGTGCTGGGGAAACAGTCACACTTCACTTGATACTGTGAAATGAAAACAGAATTAAAAGTAAATGACATTTTCGAGAGAAAAACAATTTTCTCCCCCTCAACCAGAGGTGACCTTAACAGTAATCAGAAGCCTTGGGTTTTTATGACTTTAGTTTGGTTATTAAAATAGTTTTCTTTAAAATTTTTATGAGGAGGCGTCATCTGTTTTTTTTTTTTTTGTATCCACTCACTGTATTCTAGCCTGCACATCAGTTCAGTGCTACTGGGAGGTTAGGTCAAAACGTTCTAAGACAGATGTAATGTTTTCCAAATGTACTAATAATTAAAACACACATCCAGTAGCTGTGGCAAGCTGTGTTATTATCAACCTGATTATCAAGCTAGGTAACATTGTAACTGAACCAGTGTTTCAACTGTTTAAAAGGAACTTAATATTAGTGCTTAGGCCAGTGTTCCAAGCCAACCCTACCTTTTTGAGCCATAACACATAGAACATATACAACAGCAAACCACAAATCAAAAGTTTGGTTTATGTAATAAAATACAACAATCTTTTAGTTTCAGTTCAGTGACAGTTTACCTAAACACCGGGCTGTTCGGTTGAACACAATGTTGATATACTCACAGGGATTGAAGAAAGACACATTAACAAGATCTTTAGTTTAGGTTTTTACAGCGACCTAGTGAAAAAGGATTTAATTTAAAATAAAGACAAATAATTTGCAGTAAATAAATAATAGCTTTTAGATTATGAGGAGATTAGAGATTATGATGAGATTATTAGATTATGAGATGAGGATGATTTAGACACACCACAGTGCAGTGGCTATGGTAAAAAATAAGTGGTTTTCCTTTCTTTCTTTTTTTCAAATTTGTTTAACAAGTTTCTGACTCCTCCACAGTCCATACAATACTTCACTGTCACTGTAAAGTAGGCCTTTGAGAGATAATCATCCATGATCAAAAGTACGTTTTTGCCTCTACTTAATTGCCTCTACTTCAGCCTCCTTTCCTGTCCTCTGTCCTCAACCTTTGTGTCGAATTGTAGTAATGTTCAGGTATTAAGCTTGTCTCTAGGAAGGGTGGCATCAGGAGGAGGATGCACTCCAGACCTCAGGTCAGCCATGTGGCTCATCTTTTTTTCATGTTTCACAAGTTGCACAGTGGGATGGGAGGGCACGGCAGGGGTTGGGTGGGGTGGGGGGGGTGGATAGGTAGTAGGTTTGTGAGTGTATATCAGTGTGTGTATGCATGTGCCAGACTGTGCGTGTGAGACCTCTGCACAAGGGCACAGAGCTCAGGGAGGGAGAGTCAGATTAATGATCGGGGGTGTCAGGTCTACTTGAATATTGAGGGTTAGGGTGGTTCTTGTCATTGTATGACGAGGTGGGGGAGGCAAAGTGGGTGGGGTTTACAACTGGTGTTCAAGGGTCTGTAGAATTAAAATGTATTCATTTTAGTATTTTTAGAGTATCGTGATTGACTCAACACCTCAGTGCAGCACAAAAAATTATAAAAAGGTTTTTATTTAACTCCATAATGTCTAATATCACAAAAAGTAGTAAGATGAACTTCTCACAGTAAGCTTTATTTTCTTTTTTTGGTAATGATTTCAACTCAGCAGAATTTTCTTTTTTGCGTGGTTGTAATTGAATACTTAAAAAAGTCATTAATTCTAAAACATACATCAATCATCTTCATTGCATGGTTTTAAATAAAAATGTCTGTTGCAGTGTACCAGAGTGCACTGTACACTTCCACAGCAGGGTATCATTTGTGACAAGTGACAAATCAAAGTCTCTTAATTCTCTGCACCTGAAGCCTATTGTCTTTGGTTTCATTCATGTCATAGATTTATTCAAAGCCAAAAACCATGTTATTGAGGAGGACAAAATATAAGTTGATGACACCATTCATCACATCTCTATACTGTGAATAATTTATTTTTGAGTGAATCCCTTTGAATCAAGCACCTGCAGGTAAACCAGCTGATGAATGAATATCTTTTCTGCCTGACAAAGAAAATCTCTGCTGAAAGTTGTGCTTGATCAGATGGGAGCTCTTTTTTTTAATTCATCACCAAAAAGCCTGTCACACACATCTTAAGAAAGTGTTTTTGTCAAAATGAAGAGTATCTACGTCAACGTGACTCTAAAATAATCTAAACCCGTTTCTTCTCACATCCTTCCGATTCGGTGTATTCCACCTGATACACATGAAAAACAATATGGGAAAAGTAGTGAATTCTATGAGTTTTGTATAATATAACATACTACTATAATAATATTAAATACAGAACCTGAAATAAAATATATATAGAAAAGAGTTGACTCCTCAAATCTTTGTATATAAACAATTGGTTTTATGTTAAATTATATGCAACTATCTGTCTTTTACCACTTCATTCTTTGTAGGTGGAGCTGGAAGAAATCCCTGCAGTCTTTAGGTGAGGGTGGCGTAATTCCTCAGTAGTTCAATTTATCATGAAGCCACATATACAGTAAAGGCAAGCACCTATTAACACTCACATTCACACCTATGGTCCATTAGAGTGAATAATCCAGCAAGAACCTAATGCATGTGTTTTGGATTATGGGATTAAAAACCAACAGTTTCTACCAGGGTTCTAACTGGTGACCTTCCTGCTGTAAGGCACTGACTGAGCACTGACAACCCTACCACCATAAGGTCTATTTATAATTGCTCCACTAAAAGTAAATGTCAATTTATTTTTTAATATATTTACTAAGATTTTTTTTATTAAATGTCATTCACTTTTTGAATAATTTCTGTTCTGTTTGGGTTTTTTTTAAATAGCATTTATAAAATATGTTTAGACTTTTTCGTATAAACATGGGATGTGAAGAGCTCTAAGCACTGTATTTGGAAAATTAGGAAAAATGAATAATCGCTGATTTTATTTCAGTAAAAATATTATTTTGTATATAATTATATATATGAACAGACTTTGAAAGTGTTTTTGGTTGAATGACTCCACAGTTCAAGCAGAATAACAGAACATGTGAATGCAAGCTGTGAAGATGCTTTGAGTTCTGGTTTTGTTCTATATTTTAAAAGTTCTTGTTGTGCATGTGTCGTTTTAATGTGTATCTGAGCAACAAAAGTTGTTTTTATTATTTATCATATGGCATATGACATCTTTTGTATTTTTTCCCTTATCAAAATCTAAGCTGGTGCATTTACTTTATTACTTGACAAAAGATCAGCAGTGGTTATGAACTGGAACAAAAGCAACAAGCATTCTCAAGCAGACCATCAGTAAAACGGCAGATGGTGGGTTAGGGGTGTGTGTGAGCTGCATGAGGAACAACCCTAAGCTTATGACTGGGCTTCTGTTCAATACAAAGCAAGTGCTGAAAACTGTACTTTGTCCAGGATTCTGTTGCAAAATAGACCTGACAACAAGTAGTGTAAAAACCAATGGGGAACATCATGTCTGCTTTTCTACATCCCACCATATTGATAATGACGTTACAGCCCATAATGTAAAGGTTGTTTGGTAGTTAAAAAAGAAAAAAAATCAAATTTCAACTTCATGGAGCCCAAAGTGATTTTCTAAAATGACTTGTCTTCTCTGAACAACACTAAACTAAAGCACTTTAATTTGAAAATAGCATAAAGCTGAAAATAGCAGCTCTCTACAGCTGCAAGGCGGAAACCTGGTTCATTACTTTTGACATTTGAATTAAATGCAAAAATAATTTTCTATCCATATCTTAATTATACTGCAGCACCCCTAAAGGTTAAATCAACACTAGTATCCATACCGTGGTTTCCTGGTTTACATGAATGATGAGTGATGATGATGATGATACATTTTCAAAAAATCTGGAATTTAAAGTCCAGTCTTTTAAAATAACGCTTAATATTACATTTTCGTGTAAAATTTCTTATTTGAAGGGGGGGGGGCGATATCGATATCACTTCAGCAACGATGTCGTTGCTAAGGGGATATTGTCCCTGCTTGCGGCATGTCGCGCACATTTTCCATTCTGAGATTGTGACCAATATTGGACCAATACCGATCCTTTGTATGGAATCAAGCCATCCCTAGTTAAACATCTCCCTTACATGTATTATCTAAATATGGGAAGTATAGATATCATAAGGTAATTCAGAGGTAAGTGGGATACGGAAGCCTATACTGATTAACCTGATGACCTTTGGGACAAAATGACCTTCTCACGACTACTGTAAATTTATTTAACCACTTTAGCCTTTGCCCTTGTTTCTGCCTTTGTCCAATAAATATTTCCTGCTGGCTTATTTGAAATCCCCTGGAGTTCACAGGTGGCTCTTATCCATGCTGGCCAACACACCAGGTTGCTCCTCGACACTCCATTGTGACATCACCCTCTGCACTTCAAGGTCACCTGAGGCTGGAACACAGCATCAGAACCCACGCCTCCTTTTGTCTGAATGATTTCATATTCTAGCCATCTTTTTTTTTTTTTTACACTTCATCTAGTATGGTTATGTGTTTTTACCACTGCAGTGATGTTATGATGAATGGTAGACAGCATAGCAGAGGAGAGGAGGAGAGAAGCAGAGGGGAGAGGAGAAGTGATCTCTCTCTGCCTTTTATCGCTCTATTTCATTATGGAAATCACCTCATTTACTCCAAGCCCTTCTCCATTCATCTCTTATTGTCACTGGCAAAACCCATTTTCTGTTTGTAGCAGAATTGTGCACGTCTGTGCGTGAGTCGCAAGCTATTTCAAAATTTAATATTTTACCCTGAGCAATTATATATAGGTTTTGAGTATTTCTCTCTCCGACTTGATGTTTCCTTCTACTAATCTCAGTTCTGTGAATGATTTGCTGCATCACCTACTTTTAATATTGTTGGTGCTGCCTATTATTTCCTATGAAAATTAATAATCTGTCAAGCAATGTTTAATTCACAACAACGGGCTGACATGAAAAATACAGCCTCAAATAATAGCTGATAAATACTGTACATATGTACTAGTATAAAGTCACGAATACGTAGTCACAGATGACACTACATGGTTTGAGATGATTGGGATCAAATCATTTCTTGTCATTCTAGTGTTATAATTTACCTATTTATTGTTAAATTACTGTAGATTAATTATTTTTAGATGAGTTAAAGCCACTATTGTCTTTTGTAAAAGTTAAATCAGATGTGAACTACTGGTTCACATCTGATTTGTTTGACATCTCAGGGAAATTTTGAAAATAAAATCATCCCCTTCCTAGAACGGCTGCACCACACTGGTAATATTTTTGTCACCGTGCAGTTCTGTTTTTATTCTTCTTTTATGCAGGTTTTCACTCACCCAAGTCATTTTATACACAGCAACTGAAATGCCACTGCATTATGTCGGTCTTCAGTTCTATCGGACGAATGGAAAATTCTGGTCTTTAGCCTCTCAGTGGCTGAATACCTGAGATGGGAGTTATTATAGCGATGTAGCAATGTTGTCCTGAGTTCCCAACGCAGAAAACCCCATACCCTAAGATGCACACAGATACTAACCACCCTGGTGACTCACAGAACCTTATTTTCACACCTTATTCCAAGTGAACATCCTGCCGTTGGATCAGTGCGTGGTCACCTCCTGTTGTACTGGTACAATAATGTAATTCCAGGTATTCAGCCACGCAGACATTTCGATGTGTTAGTAGTTTTTGAATAATAAAAAAATATTTCTAAACAAATGACCAATGTTGTGATTTCATCAGTAATCTTGTCGATGTAAAGGCAGGCAAGCTGACCTCATTTAACACTATGTGGCTCATAGAATATTAGGGATAAGACTCGGTCATATGGCAAGAAGAACACTGGTCCAAGCTCATGGTCTTCCTGCATGGACTTGCATGTTATCCATGTGTCTGCATGGGTTTCGTCTGGAATCTTTCGTATCTTTTCACCATCAAACATTGATGATTAGGTCATTAACCTAATTATTTATGTCACTTTAAAATTGGCGTGAATGGTTGTTTTTCCCTGTGTGTCGCATTAGTTCAACCTATAATGACATACACAATTACAACCCAGCACTCTATAGAACTGGTACTGGCCCTAACATTTTACAACTATCACATTGCACAACGGACAAGAGATTTATTATATATAAGTCAGTCAGTTGAGCAGACTTTAACACTTGAATGAAAGTAATAATGGAACTGGTAAGTATAACTCGTGCTTGTCTTTCTTGAGGCAGCAAAGTAAGTCATCCAGAGGACCGAGGGTGAAGACAGATCAGCAGAGAGAGCGTAGTTTGCCAACAGTATGTGTTCTCTTTTCTCAGGTTGTTTTATTTAATTATTGGAATGGAGCAGAGGGTTGTGGAAGCATGTGCCATGAATCTTATCAATGCTCTGCTCCTTTCATTTTATGTCAAGCAAGGTCTGCGGCTCAGGAGGCTGTGTGAGCTGGTAAATGACATTATCGCCATTCATAATTAAAAAAACAAATCCCATGTGGGTGTAGACAGGAGCGTGTCCGTGTGTCTTTGAATGAGAAAAAAGCTGCAGCCAGGCTCTTGGAGTAATACGGCATGACAGCATTCACCTTGGATCATAGAGAGTGGAGGAAAACTATCAAAATGCTCATAAATATCTAAAGAGCGGCGAGGAGATGGAGGAAGAGGGACGTTGAGGAGGCTTTCAGATGCGCTCCATCTCCTGCTGCAGAGGCAAATATCACGCTACTCACATGGAAGATGAGGGTAATGATGTGTGTCTTTTTGTATGCTTTGTGTGTGTGTGGGTTTGTGAGAGTTCATGTGTGTTGATTCACCACAGCATGCGACAACAGGAGGTGATAATGACAGTGCCTGCCTCAGGAAAGCAGGTGTTGGGGAGAAATTGGCCATAAGTTGGCAGTCAGCAAACACAAAAGAGGATTGTGGGATTTCAGAGCTTCTGTAAGTCTTTGTCGGTACGTGTTTGAGGAACCTATTACTGGAAAATCAAAAAATATATTGTGAAAACCTCCACAAAAATAGAATGTACCTCCATACCAATCCCTACTACCCAAAAACGACATGCTTCACATCTACAGCTAGTGAAAACGAGACCTGAATGCACTGATACTGAGGCCACAACTGTGCCAGGACTACAGAGGGACGGGCAAACGGACTGATATATTAAAGCCTGTCACTGGTCAACTTCCTCTCTGTGGTCAAAACTATCATACTGAACAGTTTTAATTCAC